>NC_091471.1:31844225-32131725 GCF_036971445.1 Narcine bancroftii
CAGGATCAGTACCCATGGATTGGAGGGTAGCTAATGTTACCCCACTATTTAAAAAGGGGGGTAGAGAAAAAGCAGGGAATTATAGGCTGGTGAGCCTTACATTTTGGTGGGCAAAATGATGGAATCCATTATTAAGGATGTAATATCGGAGCATATGACTAGCAGCGAAGGGATCGGACAGAGTCAACATGGATTTACAAAAGGTAAATTGTGCTTGACAAATCTATTGGAATTCTTTGAGATGGTGACAGGGGAGAGCCAGTGGATGTGGTGTACCTGAATTTCCAAAAAGCCTTCGATAAGTTCCCACATAAATGACTGGCATGCAAAATCAAGGCTCATGGGATTGGGGGCAAGGTATTGATGTGGATTGAGAACTGGCTGGCAAATAGAAGACAGAGAGTTGGGATAACGGCTCATGTTCTGAGTGGCAGGCGGTGACCAGTGGGGTGTCACAGGGATCTGTACTGGGACCCCAGCTGTTCACAATTTACATTAATGATCTGGATGAGGAGATTGGATGTAATATCTCCAAATTTGCAGACGACACTAAGCTAGGAGGGGTTGTGTGCACTGAAGAGGAGGTCAGGAAGCTCCAATGTGATTTGGATAAATTGGGGGACTGGGCAGATACATGGCTAATGCACTACAATGTGGATAAGTGTGAGGTTATCCACTTTGGTAATGCAAACCAGAGGGCAGATTACTATTTGAATGGCAATAGATTGGGAAATGAGGAAGTGCAGAGAGACCTAGGGTTCTTGTGCACCAGTCACTGAAGACGAGCATGCAGGTACAGCAGGCGGTTAAAAAGGCAAATGGTATGTTGGCCTTCATATCAAGAGGGTTTGAGTATAGGAATAAGGATACCTTACTGCAGCTGTACAGAGCCTTGGTGAGACCACACCTGGAATATTGTGTGCAGTTTTGGTCGCCTTATCTGAGGAAGAATGTTCTTGCAATGGAGGGAGTGCAAAGGCGATTCACCAGGCTGATACCTGGAATGGCAGGAATAACTTATGAGGAAAGATTCCGCAATTTGGGATTGTACTCGCTGGAGTTTAGAAGATTGAGAGGGGATCTCATATAGTCATATAAAATTCTGGCAGGACTGGACAGAATGGATGCGGAAGGGATGTTTCCAGTGGTGGGGGAGTCCAGAACCCGGGGCCATGGTTCGAGGATAATAGGCAAACCATTTAGAACCGAGATGAGGAGGAATTTCTTTACCCAGAGGGTGGTGAATCTGTCGAATTCATTGCCACAGAGAGCAGTAAAGGCAGGTTCATTGAATATGTTTAAGAGAGAATTAGATGTATTTCTTCAGTATAAGGGAATTATGGGTTACGGGGAGAAGGCGGGGACGGGGTACTGAACTTTAAGATCTCATTGAATGGCAGAGCAGTCTCGAAGGGCCGAATTACCTACTCCTGCTCCTATCTTCTATGTTTCTATGTTTCTATAACATTGTTAATTAATAATTAAAAATATGATTTTAAATACTGTACATCTTTGATTATCCAAAATGCTCGGGACTGGGCCCATTTGAGATGAATGTTTTTTTGGAGAACTGGTCATTTTTTAAAAACAGCCCAGTAGCAACAGAAAATCACTTGTAACAATGTTTATACAACAACAAACAACAAGGGAAGGTTTTTTAAGCAGTAAAATAATGTTTAATTCTCATCAAAAAAATGCTAGCCACCGCCGATCACTGACACCTCGCTACTGCAGCCCCACTCCTACCTAGGAGCTTGAGTTCCCTGCTGCTGCCGGGAGACCGAGGTCCGCTATTGCTGGCACCGAGAGTCTGAGGTCCACTGATGCCGCTGCCGGGAACCCGAGGTTCGCTGCTGCCGATGCTGGGAGCCTGAGGTCCACTGTTGCCAGTGCCGGGAGCCTAATATCTTTGGTCAGTTTGGCTCTGATCTGAAAAAATTTTGGATAAATGAGGATTTCGGATATCCTTGTTTATCCGAAATTTAAAAGAAATTTTGGATAACTGAAGATTTCAGAGAATCCGATTTCAGATAATTAGAGTTGTTTTGAATAACACTGTCTGAGCTAATTTCCATTGCTACTGTCTGGCACGTAGCAGTTAGGCATTATCAAGCAACTAGATAACGTACTTCTCCGGCACCTAACAATCACCATAGGTGCCAGATACAGGGGTTTTACTGTAGTAAGTTTATTAAGAAATAAAATTGGTGGAAATCAGATTCAAACAGTGAATTTAGGAGAGCATTCATCTCTTTTCTACAGATGGATCACAGCTAATCTTAACTTTGTATCATCTGCTAATGGCAGTGCTACCAAAATGAGAGATGTCCACACAGCATGAGGTGAACCAGTAACTGAACTTTCTTTTGAATTCCTCGTGCTCCTCAGGGAGACCGCCCACTTCCTGTGAGGCCCGTGCTGGCCTTAGGAAGTGAGGTCAATGTGTCATGGCATCAATCCCCATCCAGCAGCATGCAACACGGAAGTGGCACTGTCCCCCGGGCAACGTATGTTGACAACCATGGGCTTCTCCTAGGAAGGGAAGGGGGACCCTTGCCCTCTTGTGTTGGATGACTGGGGCAATGATTCAGCCCAGATAACCGCACTAAACCACACACCTCCCCCCCCCAGAATCACTGCCACCCTTTAAAAAAGCAACTGTACTATCTTTAGACCGGTGGCCTCTGTGTCTGACCTGGGGATCTGGGGCAGGCTTGCCTGAGTCCAGATGCTCTGCCTTGAGGTGGTCAAGAGTAATCCTGTACTGCCGGCCACCAATGTCCAAGGTGAAAATGACATAATTGCACTACAACCCCTTGAATGGGCCTTCATAGGGGCATTGTAGGGTATTTCTTGCTGTCCTCTCTACATGACAACGAATTTGGTGGACTGCAGGTTCACCAGGATTTGGCAGGGGAGAGCCATGTCGGGAGGTTTCTGTCTACCCATTTGTTCCCTCAGTCACAGAAGGATGTCTAGAGCTCTGGTTTGTGGGCCAAGAGGGTTGAAGTGAACGTACTCTGGGATGGTAAGCAGGGAGCGTACACCATCTCGGCTGATGATGCTGGTAGTCTTTTTTTGAGCTATGTAAATTCCTAATAGCACCCATAGGAATTCATCCATCCAATTAAGGCCTTGTAGATGAGCTTTCAGGGCTGCTTTCAAGTGGCAGTGGAAACGTTTAACGAGACCATTTGCCTGAGGATGGTAGGCCATGGTGTGGTGTAACTGGCTGCTGCAGAACTTGGCTAGGTTGGCCCAGAGTGAAGATGTGAACTGGACCCCTCGGTCTGAGGTTATGTGGGTCAGGACACCAAAGCATGTGACCCAAATGGACAAAAAAGCTTTGGTGCAAGTCTCTGTGTCACATGTGGGCAGAGATATCGCTTCTGGACCACAGGTAAAACGGTCGATTACTGTGAATAAATACTGCATAACTTAGCTCACGGGGAGCGGGCAGATGATGTCCATGTGCACATGGTCAAAATGGCGCTGCATCAGGTCAAAACTTTGGAGTGCGGCCTTGGTGTGTCTGTGCACTTCAGTGTGTTGGCAGTCCAAAAAAGTCTTAGCCCACAGCATTACATCGCAGTAGAGGCCATGCCACATGTACTTGTCAGACAGCAGGTGGGCCATGGACCTTATGGAAGGATGGGACAGGCCATGTACTTGATCGAACACTCGCCAGGTCATGGATAGAGCGGGTCTGGGAAAGTCTGTGGACATATCACACAGTAAGTCTTTGGCTAGCTTAGCAACATCAAGTCTTCCTGAGGTAGTAGCAATGGCCAGCCTGGAGAGTGTGTCAGCCTCTACGTTGGATTTGCCTGCAACGTGGAAAACGACAATTGTTTACCCGGAAATGTAGGAGAGGTGTTATTGCTGCCTCGCCAACCGTGGGTCTGCGACCTTGGTGAGTGCATGGGTGAGTGGTTTGTGGTCTGTGTAGGCAATGAAAACCCTTCCTTCTAACATGTACCAGAGACATTGTATTGTCAGGTACAGGGGTGACATTTTGTGGTCAAACACACTGAACTTGAGTTCTGGTGTCCAGAGATGTTTGCTGAAGAAAGCCAGGGGACGCCACTGTTCATCGACTCACTACTCCAGCACCGCGCCAACCGCTCTATCCGATGTATCTGTTGTAAGGGTTGGGTGGAGGAAGAGTCTGGATGGGCCAAAGATGTGGCCACTGCTAGTACCACTTTGGTTGCCTGGAATGCTTCAACAGTTTTGTGTTTCTTCTGGAGCACATTGTCGCCAAGTTTGATGAGGTCAAATAGAGGTTGCATGAGGGTAGCCACTTCTGGGAGGAACAGATGATAGAAGTTCTCCATCCCTAGGAATTTCTGTGCTCGGCCTGGGAAACCGTTGGATGGCTTCCACCTTATCTGGTATCAGTGTGGCCCCCTCTTGGGTGATACAGTGTCCCAGGAAATTGATAGCTTCCAGGCTGAACTGGCATTTAGCCGGGTTCAACGTGTCCGAACTCCTGCAACCGGTCGAAAAGGCGAGTCAGGTGCATTCTGTGTGTGCTGGCATCAGGACTGACGATGAGAATGTCATTCTGGTAGACTAAGATGAAATTGAGCTCCCTGCCAACCATGTTCATGAGGTGTTGAAATGTCTGGGCTGCGTTCTTTAGCCTAAACAGCATCTGAAAGAACTCAAAGGCCAAAAGTTGTAATAATAGCCATTTTCAGGATGTCATTAGGATGCACTGGAATCTGATGGTACCCTTTAATGAGGTCCACCTTGGAAAAAATCCAGCAGCACTGGAGCCTAATGTCAAAATTATGGATGTGTGGGATGGGGTATCTATCTGGGATGGTGGCATTATTGATTCGCCTATAGTCACCACACAGGCACCAACCACCAGAGTTCTTCTGGACCATGTGCAGCAGAGATGCCCAGGGGCTGTTTGACCGATGGACAATACCCAACTCCTCCAAGGCAGTGAACTCGGTCTTGGTTTGATGGAGTTTGTCCTGCAGGAGGTGCTGTGCCCATACATACACTGGGGGCCCAGTGGTCACGATGTGGTTCTCCATGTCATGTGCTGGTTTAACGAGGTGGAAGTTGGGCACCAACAGTAACGGGTACTTGGCCAGTGGGCGGACATATTCATTAAGGTCCAGAGTATGGATTCCTAATGATAGAAAGGAACATTGCCGTAGAGTGAGGGGATATGGCTGGAATGTGGTTGCATTGACCAAACGGCATCTGTTCATGTCCACCAGGAGCTTGTGTGCCCAGGGAAATCTGCTCCAATTAGGGCTGGTCCCACAGACGCAATCGTACACTTCCAGTGGAAAATGGTGTCCGGGGCATGGATTGTGAAATGGAAGAACTGTTGGCTGCCTGTAGGGGAGGGCCCTTGGGATTGTGTTTAAGTTTGAAATATGTCAGCGGAATGAGGCTTATCTCTGTGCGTGCCTGTGTCGTAGAGTAGACCTTTATGTGTGCCCACCACCGAGGCCACTTTCAGTGGCTGGCCTGTCCATTTTCCGCCACTGTGCTTGACTTGGCGTTGGAGTACGAACATGGAGTGATTCACCGCTGGGCATTATGGCCCCATCTGTAATGGTAGAAACAGTAATCGCTCTGTTTTGCGCTCATTACATTGCAAATGGGCCGTGGCTACTGCTGAGGGGTCTAGTGGGGGGGAGGGGGATGTTGAATCAGAGGTACTGACGGCCTAGATCAGTTGCACATGTATGTTGTGGGGTGCGGAAAAGTCTGTCAGCTTCCTTGGCTATTAGGTGTGGGGTGCTGAAATCCATTTCAGATTTCGCCGAGGAAACGTACACCAGTAGCTTGGAGAGAAACAGGGCCTGAAACAAGAAACAGAGTGTGTGTCCATCCGCTAAGGCCACTATTTTGTGCATGAGCTTGGAGAGGTTCCTATTGCCCAGAACTTGCATGTTCAGGATGCAGATGGCACGATGAGCCGGCTGAGTTCCTGGGAATTGTAGAGGAAACGTCGGAGTTGTTCATACTTACACTCCATCAGAGGATTTTCCATAAAGGAGCTTACTTATGCTGCAGTATCGGCATCCAGGGTGCTGATGATGTGACAGAACTTGGTATCCTCCGAGACAATGCCTGTGACTCAGCTAGTTGTAACTGATTCCTGGGATGACTTGCCCAGAAGAGCACTAAATGCACGCCCTCAGCATCGGTTGCATCTGTTGCGACTGTAGTGGTAATAGCATCCTGCATTTTGCCATGTTTGAGGTGGGTTTAAAAGACTTGAAATGGTCATGGTCACCACTGTAGCGTCTGCTAACGGCATTGCTACCAAAATGAGAGATGTCCACACAGCACAAGGTGAACCAATAACTGAACTTTATTTTGAATTCCTTGCGCTGCTCGAGGAGACTTCCCACTTCCTGTGATGGGCGCGCTGGTCTTAGGAAGTGACATCAGCACATCACGGCGTCACTCCCATCCAGCGGCATGCAACAAGGATGTGGCACTGTTTCCCCCCCCCGCCACCCCCCCCCAGTCAACACATATCACCAACTGTGGGCTTCTCCTTGGAATGTCAGGGAGAGCACGCCATCTTGTGTCAGACGACTGGGGTGGTAATTCAGCCTGACTAAACAAGCGGCTGCTCGGCCTGCTACAATTCCAGTTAAGAGTCACAATTGTGTAACACTTGCCTACCATTCTATGTGATTGTTGAAATATTCAATTCAATTCCTCTTCAAAGAACACGTTACAAATACATGGGTATGTTAGCAGGATAACTTTTCCTAGACTAGTGAAGATGGGTTGTGGATTCATGCTTCAGCTGTAATTTCAAAGCCCATTATAGTGACTGGAGAAAACAAGTTATGGATATTTTTAATAAAAGCTTTTTATCTGTAATGGTGAATCTACCAGATTGTTGTTTAAAAACCCAACTGGTGACTCATGTTATAATAAACTGACTGTCCTGTGACACACAGCAATATGCTTGAATTTTACCTGCCTTTGGAAATGTCCCAGTGAGCAACACATTTCCAGGCAATTACGGACAGGCAACAAAATGCTGCCTTTTTTATGCATGATTAATAACAAAAAAATCTCTTAGTGTGAAGGAATGCCTCCTGTGATGTGCTTCAGTTTTTCATTTCATTTTCATTTGTATGGGACTGCCACTTTAAGAGAACAGGTTTAACAAAAATTCTGCAGATTTAGGAAGTGACTGTCTGAGACTAGAACCAGGCTTTGAACAATGTGTTCCTAAAATTGAATAAATTTTACAGAGTGAAGGGAAGAAGCCCTGGAGAAGCCAGGTGGAGAGACCACGTGGCCATTTTATCGAAACGACAGTGCATAGTTTGCTCGGGAGGCCAGTTTAAGAAGGTTTAACAAGAGTTAAGAGCTCTTCAACCTCTTTGTGGGATTGAAAAACCCACTGGGCCTCATTGTGTGGTTATAGACAAGCTGTCAGATTTCCTCCTGCAGTTATAGAGGGATGAGTATGTTAGCAACCTGATTTCCTCCTGTTAGCTATCGAGGAACGAGAAGATCACTTAGTGACCAAAAAAGAGTGAGGGTCACTTTTGTTTGACTGACCCACGAAAAGGGTTCTGGAAACTTTGTGAGCATCATTTGCTTTGTGTCCCCTACGCCAAAGAAGAGGGGAGATTTGGTTGAGTCTCGTCTACAAAGGACATGTCATTGGAAACACCCCATCAAGGGTTTTGTGAGTTAATGAACATTCTGTCACCCCCCTGTCTCTTTCACCCACATCATGAACTGCTAATTTCATCTAATGCCTGCGTGTCGCTTCCACCCAATGCCTGCATGTCTCATCCATCTAAAGCCCGCATATTGCATCAATTTCAAGCCTACATGTCAACATTCTGAATTTCTGAAACTGAACTTGGAACTGCTTCCAAGTTTGGAAATTTGGTTGCAGTGATGCAACCAGTCAGTGTACTTTCCACAGGGTTGATCAAATATTCAACGACATGTCAAATCTCCTCACTCTCTTTAGAAATAAAGTCACTGTTGTGCCTTCTTCATGATTGCCTCCATTAAGTGTTAATCAGTAAAGGGTGGGATCTGTTCAAGGATCACAAGGAACTGCTTCTATTGGAATTTGCCAGGCTTAGTACGTATGGTCATATGTTTTGCACACCTATCCACATGCTTCTAATTCATCATTATTCATGAAGGGTCTTTGTGAATGAGTGGATGCTGGCCAATCTTTTTTTATATAGCATTCCTCTGCAAACAAATCACATTTGAAACAGTTCAACAGCACAGAAAGAGACCCTTCAGTCAACCATATCTGTACTCCCCTTTTACACTACTTTCATTAGGTCTGTAACCTTGGATTTTCAAATAATTGTTTGGATGCCTCACAGGTAGAGAACTTCATTATGATGTGAAATGCCAGGGTCACAGTCTTAGTGCTTGTACAACCATATGGTCTAAATCTCACACCAGGCTCGAATATAACATCAAAAAGTCACTGTATATGTGTGAAAAAGAAAAAGTGTATATCATGGCTAATGTGATTTATGGTGTGTGAAAAAAAAAGATGTCAACATTTTAATTCAGGCAATTGCAAAGGGAAGCAATGGAATAAATAACTAGTCCAAAGTTCAGATTTACTGTCAGAGTACGTACGTGGCATTGCATATAACACTCAGAATCTTTTTCCTGTGAGCAGGCAGAATTTCTAACTACCAGCAATGCAAAGAAACTGTACTCAAGAATAGATATGTATACAAAAGAGAGAAATGTAAGCAAAGAAAGAAATGTAAACAAAATGACCGTCCAATTGAGAAAATAAATATTCAGTAATAAATAATGTGCAAAGTCTAATGAGTCTCTGAATAAGTCTGTTGTGATGAGTCTGATGGAGGAGGGGTAGCCTCTGTTCCTGAACCTGGCTGTACATGTCTTGTGGCACCTATACTTCTTTTCTAATGGCAGCAGTGAGAACAGAGCATGTCCTGGGTGTTGCTTGCTGCTCCTCTCTGCCAGATGTTCTTGAAGGTTGGGAGGGTTTTGCCTGTGATGTACTGGGCTATGTCCACTACCTTTTGCAGAGGTATTAGTGTCCCTATACCAAGCTGCGATGCAGTCAGTCAGCACACTTTCCCTTACACATCTGTAGAAGATAGCTAACGTTTCTGATGTTTTGCCAAACCTCCGCAAACTTCTGAGTAAGTAGAGGTGCTGAAGTGCTTTCTTCGCAATGACATTAGTGTGTTGGGTTCAGGAGAGGTGCTCTGGGATAGTGATACCATAATGGCACTGATTTACCACAGCTTACAAACAAATAAAAATACACTCATTCGTTTCTTTCAGCATACCATGAAATTGACTTTTTTTTTTGAATATTTTATTTTAGTTTTCACAGACCTACAAAGTCCAATAAATGAGGCCATCCTGGTACATATTCGTACCCAGAGTCCGTATTTGTCCCCATCCCCTAAACCCCCCACCCGCCTCAGTGAATAAAATCCAAAAACATCTCCATCCCAATCATCGTGGGGCCCATGACCCTTATTAAAACCTGTAATGAAAAGAAATAGTGATGGCAACACCATTCAAAAGAAAACACTAAAGATGAAAAGAAGGAAACTCAAAAGAAAAAACGGAAACTAAGGACCTGAAAAGAGAAGGGCAGGTGTGTCGTCTGCACCAAGTCCTATTTCCATAATCACACCTCTGGCTGTACTGGAATAATTTACCCTTATCTCTATTTAAAAGGTGGGGGGGGGGGGGGGGGAATTAATCTATATCTGAACCAGGTAAAGTTGTCATGTTTCCTCCATATGTGATTTTCTCCAGGGGAATACAACTCTGCATTTCCACATTCCATCATGTGATATTTAGCTGGGAGTCAGACTTCCATGAAACACTTCCTGGTTACCACCAAATTGACCTACACAAATGAAACTTGGAATTCAGTCCGTCTAAACTGCACTTCTCCAACATCCCCCAAGAGAAGAGCTCTGAGTCCTGTGGAAAATCCACTTCTGTAATTTTGTTTAGAATGTCCCCTAAGTTTTCCCAAAAAGGTCTCACCTTTAAACACAGCCAGGTAGGGTGGACAAAATATCGGAAATCTCCAACTTTGATTTATGTAGTTTCTGAGGTGTAAGGTATAACTGGTGCAGGAAATTTAACTGGCATTGATGACACCCCACTTCCCCCCCCACCCCCCCCCACCACCACACTGTCCAGGCACAGGTCCTGCCACCATTCTTCATTGATTGTTGGACATTTTTTTATTATTTAGTAGACACAACATTGCATTCTTCAACTCCCCAAACACCACCCAACTAAACTCCTCTCACCTTCTCATTGGCTCAGTGCCATACAGGTGATCTTGACACTCTCACTCTCCTCCTCCCGAAGAAGGTAAGTACACATTCGCAACAATACACAGGAATTTGAATTTGATCACTCTCTCCACCTCTGATTTCCCCCAATGATCACTGGATTGTACACCTCTGGTTTTCTCTTCTACAATCGTCTATTTGGTTTTATGATATTGAGTGCAAGGTTGTTATTGGTGCACCATTCAGCCAGGTTTTCAATCTCCATCCTGTATACTGACTCATCTCCCCTTTTTATACAGCCCATTACTGTGGAATCATCAGGAAATCTGTCATACTGAACCACACAGTTATAGGTGTACAGTGAGTAGAACAGGGGGTTAAGAATGCAGTCCTGCAGTGCTCTGGTACTGATGGAGGTTGTGGAGAAGATGTTCTTATCAATTCTCACTGATTTATGGTCTGGAGGTGAGGAAATCCAGGGCTTTGTGTACTGCCATTGAGATGAATCTGCCGTAGATCTATTGCTGTGGTAGGTCATTTGGCAAGGATCCATGTCACCACTCAGTTAGCAGCTGATATTCTTCATTCCATCTTCATTCCAGCTTCTCCAACCACTTCATCACCATGGATGTGAGTGCCACTGGTCAGTAGTCATTTAGTTATCACACTCATCTTGAGGCTTGTTTGAAACAGGTGGGTACCATGCCCTGCCAAAGTGAGATGTGGAAGGTATCTGGCAAGTTTGTCAGCACGGGCTTTCAGTACTTGGCCAGGCACTCTGAATTGACCAGATGCTTTCCTTGGATTCACTCTCCTGAAGGCAGCCTGCACATCATCCCTGCATACTGACAGCAGAGAATCATCAAGGAACATGGGGTTCACAATGTTTGAGAAAGAGACTAAGTACAGAGGCCTTAGCCTTCACAATAATTGTATTGAGAAAGACTTTTGTTTGTCTTCTCCAGATGTCAATCAAGTGGCACAAGGCACATCTGAAGCTGTTAGAGTGCTTGTAGAAATTGTGTTTCCATGGTATATTGCTGTATGTTAAAAGGTAGCATGTAGATGAGAGCATTAAGTACAGGAGTTGGGATGTTATGGTGAAGGTCAAATTCGGAGTATTGTATGCAGTTTTGGTCACCTAACTACAGGAAAGATATCAATATGAATGAAAGAGTGTAGATGAAATTTACAACGATCAGAACTTGAAGAACTAAATTACAGCGAATGGTTAAATAGATTAGGACTTTATTTCCTGGAGTGACAGAGAAAGAGGAGAAATTTGACTGAGGTATCCAAAATGATGAGGGGTATAAATAGAATAAATGCCAGCAGGCTTTTTCTGCTGAGGTTAGGTGAGACAAGAACTAGAGTACGTGGGTTAAGAGTGAAGGTGAAATGATTAAAGGAAATGTTAGGAAGAACTTCTTTACACAGAAAGTGGTGAGAATGTAGAACGAGCTGTCAGTTGAAATGGAGAATGCAGGCTCAATTTTGAGATTTAATAAAAATTTGGACTGTACATAGAGAGAGGGCTAATGGAGAGCTATGGTCCGGGTGCAGGTCAATGGAACTAGACACAATAATAGATGGGCCAAAGAGCCTGTTTGTGTGCTGTAGTGTTCTATCTTTCTAAATAGAAGGGGAAAAAGATGCATCATTGTGGATGCAGTAGGAAATGGGGGAAATTATGCCACTGGGAAGGATTTCTAAACAATGAATAGACAGACAAGCGTGGCCCAGATGAGTGTGACCCAAACCCTATGATCAAGTGGAGAGTTGTCAGAAGGGAGATATTGTGATCAGGTCAAGAGAAGGAGGAGCTGTACCTCACCTTGTTACAATCACATGGGATAGCATTTTGACTTGAATAAGAAATGGTCCAGTTGGTAAGATTACTGCACAGAAAAGAAGGCAAATTGGCCCATAATGCACGAGTCCATGGGCCCATGATGCATTCAATCAACCTCATTTCACTGTTCTGTCCTAGGGCTCTGTCAATGTTTTCCAGCTGAACTAGATATACACATACATATATATCCAATTCACATTTGGTAGTTACTGTTGCCTCTACTTCCACTTCCTTTGAAGCCAGGATATTTCAGCTGAATTCAACAGGAGTCCTGCTTGTCCAGTGGGCTGTAACTTTAACCTTTACTAAAGTGCTACTAAAGTACCTGCAGCTGACATGGACTTTTTACCCCCTCCATAAATCTTCGTCCGCGAAGCCAAGCCAAAGAAAGAAGAGAACTAAAGTAAAAGTCTGAAAATCCAGACTGCTCAGTTTGTCATGATGTTTGGATTTTCTGGATTCTTGGGCAACACTACAAAAATTCAAATTTAAGGGAAAACAGGTAAATTTTAATAGTTTACTAATAAAATATTTTTCATATAAAACACAAAGTACAAAAAAAAATTCTTACTTTCCCGTAACCTCCACGTTGTTGCTTATTCATCCACACACACACATGCAAAAGCTGAGAGTTTTTGAGAAGCCCGGATTCTTGGGTGGTCTGGATTTCTGGCATCCGGATATTTGGACCTTTACTTGGATCACTCTGAGGCTTTTAGAAAATAAGTGTATGTTTGAAAAAAAAAGTTTTGTGGGAAAAGGGGAAATAATAAAGAATAATAAAGTAAAAGGGGGGGGGGAGGAATTTCTGTAGAAAGATTGATAAGTTTGGACTTTGGTTAATGGAAATTTACAGAGGTTGTTCCCTTTAAGCAGTAGAGCATCTTGTAATCTCCATATTAAGTCCAGCACAAACCAAATCCAGAATGTATATGGACTTAATCTTTCTTGGTACCCTTTAACACTTCCAGTGCTAGCCTCAAAACATCCTAACTATTTGGTTCCTGTACTGCATGAAACTAGCTGTTAATATTTTTTTCTAATCTCTCTCATATTCTCTAGAGCTTGATCTGGATTTCCAAACATTGGAGAAACTGTCCATAGAAGCTGTGTGATATTTGGTGCAGCCAGTAGAACACAATGGAGCCGCACTGTAATTGCTGTGCATAGATGTCACACAGGTCGTGGTGTTTTCCTTCCTCAGGAATGTGACCTGCAGCAATGATAAAAGCACTAACTACCTGGATCAATCTCTTTACGGCAGCTCCTTCACTTTTCCATTCTCCCCCACAGACTGGAAGATTTTTCAAGGCACAATATTCTGTCAGTGAAGTCCCAGAAAAAATGGAGCTCTTGCATTAAAGCTGATTGTAGCAGGAGCAACATTTGTTTTTTAGAACATAGAACATTACAGCACAGTATAGGCCCTTCAGCCCACAATGTTGTGCTGACCTACATAAACCGACTCAACAATCTAAGCCTTCTCTACCTCACATTTTTCTTACATCCATGTGCCTTTCCAAAAGCATTTTAAATGTTCTTATTATTCCAGCCTCCACTACCACCACCAGCAATACATTCCAGACACCCAGTATTCTATGTAACAAAAACTTACCCCTGACATCTCCTCTAAACTCTCCTCCACTCAGCTTAAACAGATGCCATCTGTTATTTGCTACTCGCCCCAGGAAAAAGGTGCTGGCTGTCCACCCTATCTAGGCCCCTCATAATCATACATAACTCTTGTAGAGCGTGTCGAAAGAACCAAAGACTTGTTGATCCAAACCAAGGCTTTTATTAACTAAAAGACTGGAGCATATCACATGTAGGTCAACCAGTCCAGAATGACCTGGTCTGGCTAGGAGCAATCCTTTAAAACCTGCCAGTAGGTGTGGCTACACTCTCAGCCAATCACAGTCATCCTACACTACCATCTGTACATATGTACATATACACATTGGTGATAGAATCTGTACTATCACACCTCTATTAAGTCACTTCTCATCCTTTGTCATTTCTTAGTAACATCTCTTTCAGTAAGCCGTGTTTAGTGGTCCATCCTCTGACAATGAGGCTCCGTCTCAGTACCACACCGGAGTCAGCCTTGGTATTTCTGCTCAAGTCGTACAACCATCTGATGCTGGTGAGATTGCCAGCGATTGGGCTAATACTGATTCTTACAAACTGTAACACAACTGAAAAAAAATGTTTTACGAATAATTCCAGATACCCGAAGAAAAATGTGAAGCAGAAGCCTACTTCTCACTACTCACCCCCTTGTACACTAGCTGGATGACAAAACTGCACTCCATACTCCCAAGAGCGGGCTCATCAAGGTCTTGGTTGCAACATGATGTCCCTGCTCTTGTATTCATGTCCTGTGATGTACCATCCATAATCACAAAAGGGCTGAGGTTGTGAAACAATCAGCCTCATTGACTGATCGAAGCAAAGAGAAAGGGGAACATGCAAAGGTGTTATGGGTAGGATCGGTCTCGGGAGGCATGTCCAGCCGGCAGCAGCCAATCATGGCACAACAGTGGTTTACCACATTCACCCCTCCTTTTAAGAAAAATCCTGTGGGGTGAGAAAAAAAGAGGATGAAACAACTGTGTGTGTATATATATATATATATATATATACATATACACAATTTACAGGTTAAGTCTATCAGGGGGTCTCCTCTGCTACAGCGAGCGACATGGCAATGGTTGGGGCACTGCTGTAGCATCCTGAGCAGCTTGTGAGGTTGGCCTGTTAACAGTTTGTCAAGGGGTGGGAACAGGTGGGGTGGTGGGGGAGTGTGGAGATGTTACATCGTTGGTGAGAATAGTGGTTGGGGTAGGGAGTGGTCAGCTGTAGGTTCAGGGACCCCAAAGTTGAAGTGGGAGAGGAGTGTCTGTTGAAAGTCAGTGGTACTCGGGGAGGCCCCCAATAGAGAAAGGTCCCGGATTGAGACCGTGTCTTTGAGCCCATCAAGGAAGGCAACATAGGCATACTGGGGGTTGGCGTGGAGAAGGCGGACCATCTCGACCAGCAGGTCAAACTTAGATTGCCTGATGTGCTCCTGAAGCAGGGCTGGTCCAGGGGAGGTAAGCCAGGCAGGCAGTGTAGTCCCTGATGCAGACTTCCTAGGGAAAGCAAACATCCATTCATGAGGAGTGTTGGTGCTGGCCGTACATAAAAATGAACAGACAGAGTATAGTGCATCTGGGAGGACTTCTTGCCATTAGGAGACAGGGAGGCCCTGTGACCTCAGTGCCAGGAGGATGGACTTCCAGACTGTGGTGCTCTTTCTTTCTTTCCCGTTATCCCTAGGATTGTCGCTGGTGGTCCTGTTCGTGGCACTGCCCTTGGCCAGTAAGTACTGCTACAGCTCATCACTCATGAATGATGCTCTATGGTCACTGTGGATGAAGCCAGGGTTCCCAAGGATCATGCAGATATTCCGGAGGGCCTTGATAACTGTCACCATGGTCATGTCCGGGCATGGTATGGCAAAGGGGAAATGGGAATATTCATCAATGATTGTAAGGAAGCAGACATTCTAGTTGGGGGAGGGCAGGGATCCCTTGAAATCAATACTGAGGCATTCGAAGGGGCCTTGATCAGATGTGCTTTGTCCAGCTGGTAGAATTGGTCTTTGGATTTGGTACAGACCTGACAGTTTTTAGTCGTGGTCCAGACTTCCTCAACGGAGTATGGTAGATTCTGAGATTTGATAAAATGGAAAAACCGAGTAACTCCGGTGTGGCAAAGGTCATTGTGGAGAGCCTACAGTTCTGTCCATTTGAACACTAGCACAGGTTCCTCGGGTTTGTTTAGTTTGCTGGGCCGGTAGAGAATGTCATAGTTGTAAGTGAACAGTTCGATTCTCCACCTGAGGATCTTATCATTCTTGATTTTGACCCTTTCCTTGTTATTAAACATGAATGCTACCGCTCACTGATCTGTGAGGAGGGTGAACTGCTTCATGGCAAGATAGTGCTTCTAGTAGCGGACAGCCTCCATGATGGCCTGGGCCTCCTTCTGAATGGAGGAGTGGCAAATTTTGGGGCCTTAGAAGGTTTGTGAGAAGAAGGCGATGGGTCTGCCCACTTGATTGAGTGTGAAAGCCAGGGCAAAGTCAGACACATCACTCTTCACTTGGAATGGTATGGATTTGTCTATGGCATGCATGTTTGCTTTAGTGATATCGTCTTTGATATTATTCATAGCTGCTTGGGCTTCTGCTGGCAGGGGAAACATCATAGTTTTGATCAATAAGCAAAACTTGTTTGCATAGTTGGGGATCCATTCAGCGCAGTATGAGAAGAACCTGAAGCATCTCTTCAGAGCTTTGAGGGTATGTGGGAAGGGTAGCTCCATCAGTGGATGCATGCAGTCCAGGTCAGGGCCAATTATGCCATTCTCGACCCGCAGCCAAGTATAGTTAGCCATGCTGTCTGGAACACACATTTATCCTTGTTATAAGTAAGGTTGATTAATTCTGCTATCGAATAAACCATCTACTCCTGATGGCCACCAGCTTGCAATCGGGGTGAGGTTAGTGAACAGCGGAGGGGGGTCCACCTTGATGGTTAATAGACCACACGTCTCCTGCAGGGGGCCATCTCTGAACTGTTTGTTGCAGACAGTGAGGGGGGAAGGGCCCATTGAAGCGCAGAGTGGCTTTCTGAAGTTTGCACTGGAAATCCAGCTGCAGTAGCAAGGGGGAACAGAGTTGAAGCGCTTGTACACTGTGCCTCCAACAGTGAGGGTCACTACGCAAGACCCCAGGGTGGCTGCCATTTACGATTTGGATGCGAGTGATATCCTGTGTTTGGTGGGCCGTACTTTAAGAAACAGTTATTTATCAGTATTGGGGTGTATAAAGCTTTCTGTACTCCCGCTTTCGAATAAACAGTTGATAACATGCCTGTTTACCTGGACGTCCATCACAGATCTGGAGAGTTCATGCAAGGCCTCCTGGTTCAGGGTGATTGAGGCCAGCATGGATTAATTGACTGATTCTGACTGGTGCACCAGTGCCCAAATGGCTGGCCTCAACTTCTCGTAGTATCATATGTCTGGGATGATGGCATTTGGTGCACAGTCCAAAATGGTGACCTGTATGATTCGCACATGCCTTTGCTGGAGTGCAGGGAAAATGGCACTGATCATGCTGCCCAGAGTGGCAACTGTCTGCACATTGCACAGCTAAATCTCGCGGATGGTTTGGACTGGAAAATTTTTGGTGTAATGTCCCTTTTTCTGACTCCTGGTGCACACTGCATCCTTGTGAGGGCAGTGTTTCCTCAGATGCTGTCCATGCCTGCAGAAGTAGCACTTGGAGAGGTGTCCTGCAATGGCCACTGAAGTCAGATCACTAGAGTAGAAGGACGGTATAGGGGATGTCACTAACAGGGTGGGCAAGCAACCGAGTAATCATCTGAGTTCTGGAGGGCCCAGTATCTCTGTAAGTTCAACCTCCCTTTGCAGGTCAAGAAAATTTTGCTCCAATAGCTGTTGCCTTATGTACCCAGAGTGGATACCGGCCAAATACTCATCTCTGAGGTCCTCTGCATTCTGGGCGGCCGACACAGCCTTACAGTCGCAGTACAGGATACAGAGGGCCTGCAGGTACTTGGCACTCAACTTATCAGGTCATTGCTTTCTGGTGCCCAGGAGATGCCTAGCATAGACCTCATTAACATTCCTGCGATACTGGGCCTTGAGGGCTTCCATAGCTGCTTGGTACAAACTGGCATCGCTGATCATCAGGAACACTTTGGGCCTTGCATGTGAGAGGAGTAGTCACAGTCAGTTAGTGTCCATGGTGATGGCATCCATGACCACTGCCAGGAAGTTTTTGAAGCAGGGTAGCCAAAGTTCAAAAACATTCAGGTCATCTGGCAACCGAGGTTCAAACTTCTCAGGTTTCAGGTACTGTTCCATGTATTTTTTTGCAATTTTTAATTATTAAAATTGATGTACCATCAATAATCACAAAAGGTTGATGTTGTTAAACTATCAGGCTTTTATTACCTAAAGACTGTGTGGTGGTACACCACCGGCCTACTGCAGGGGGCAACCTCTGTACCTGCAGGAGTGTAAGGGGACAGGACACCACCTGACCGGCTGTCAATCAGTCGGCCTGAATGGATGAATACCCACCCAGTCGGGTGTCAATCACCCTCTGGGATATAAGCCTGCGCCGGCCTCCCAAGGTCTCACTCAGGGTTGCTGCAGCCAGAGCCAGCCTGGCTCTGTGGAAGTCTTTGTGGATTAAAACCTGTTGTACAGACTTTACCTTGTGTGTGTCTGATTCTGGGTGTAACAGCACACCACAGACTGGAACAACCATCAACCTTATTGACTGATTGAAGCAAAGAGAAAGGGGAAGCAGCTATAGGTAGGATTGGTCTTGGGAGGCGTGTCCAGCTGGCAGCAGCCAATCAGCAACGTAACAGTGGTTTACCACACCCTGACCAATGAAAGCAAGCACGCTAAACACCTTCTTCACCATCCTGTCTGCCTGCATCACACCACTGCCATGAAACCTGTACTCTCAAGTCTCTTTCTTCTACATCACTCCCCTGGGTCCTACCATTCATGCATTGATATGGCAGCAGTGTCATTATTGTTTTGTGCTTTGGTTGTGTGCAATATTGTTACCTATTCATAAATGGAAGAGTAATGGTGACAACCTTGTGTTCAACCTTTTAATTTTTAATTTAGACATACAGCATGGTAATAGGCCATTTCGGCCCACCGGTATGTACTGGGGGTGTAGGTTAATTGGGTGGCATGGACTTGTGAGCCGAAATGGCCTGATACCATGCTGTACATCTAAATTAAAAATTAATAGGCTGGCCACCCCTGGCTCTACACGGTGGAAATATTCTTATCATGTTGTATTGGTAAGACTTCTTGAACAGATTCAGAAATAGAAGCAGAAGTGAATCATTTAAATATAGTCTTGGAATGGATCTTGGAGGTGATGGGTTTCTCCAATTATGTTGCTCTTGCTGGTCCTAGTGATAGAGGTCACTGGACAAGCAGGCTTCATTGAAAAAAAAAGAGTTTTCAAAGCCTTCAGCAAGGAAGCTGACTTTCACCTGATCAGCATAGCCATGAGCGACCCAAGGGCTTCCTCATCATCCATCTCACTGATTGGCCTTGAAGAAACATTAAGCAATTTCCATAGACAGAACCAGCTGTCATAATTGTCTGACAGCTTGTTCATATGCATATGTGTCTGACATTCATAAACAGACAAAAGTATTCAAAAGTTAAAAATCAAAAGCACACACTTCAAGTATTGATTTTACCACTTAAAACCTTAGACAAACACTTAAAACAATTAAACTCAACTATAAATCCAGAGAGAATTTGAGTCTTACCTCATGCCTCTGCAGTCATTTCTCTCCACTGAAATATATTGAGTTGCTGGGCCTGGTGGAAGATCAGTGGGCAGATATGAAAGTGTAACGACTGGCGACCTGAAGAGGGTTCCAGAGCAGCAATAATGCCATGAACAGTCCATTCTCAGAGTACATTTGAAGCGACAGTGAGGAACTTGTGTGTTTTGCTGCCTGCCTTGAGTAATTAAGAGCAAAATTCCACTAAAGAGAGTGAGAGGAGGAAGATCTTTCTTTGGCTTGGCTTCGCGGACGAAGATTTATGGAGGGGGTAAAAGTCCACGTCAGCTGCAGGCTCGATTGTGGCTGACAAGTCCGATGCGGGACAGGCAGACACGGTTGCAGCGGTTGCAAGGGAAAATTGGTTGATTGGGGTTGGGTGTTGGGTTTTTCCTCCTTTGTCTTTTGTCAGTGAGGTGGGCTCTGCAGTCTTCTTCAAAGGAGGTTGCTGCCCGCCGAACTGTGAGGCGCCAAGATGCACGGTTTGAGGCAATATCAGCCCACTGGCGGTGGTCAATGTGGCAGGCACCAAGAGCTTTCTTTAGGCAGTCCTTGTACCTCTTCTTTGGTGCACCTCTGTCACTGTGGCCAGTGGAGAGCTCGCCATATAACATGATCTTGGGAAGTCGATGGTCCTCCATTCTGGAGACATGACCCACCCAGCGCAGCTGGATCTTCAGCAGCATGGACTCGATGCTGTCGGCCTCTGCCATCTCGAGTATTTCGATGTTAGGGATGAAGTCACTCCAATGAATTTTGAGGATGGAGCGGAGACAACGCTGGTGGAAGCGTTCTAGGAGCCGTAGGTGATGCCGGTAGAGGACCCATGATTCGGAGCCGAATAGGAGTGTGGGTATGACAACGGCTCTGTATACGCTAATCTTTGTGAGGTTTTTCAGTGGGTTGTTTTTCCAGACTCTTTTGTGTAGTCTTCCAAAGGCGCTATTTGCCTTGGAGAGTCTGTTGTCTATCTCGTTGTCGATCCTTGCATCCGATGAAATGGTGCAGCCGAGATAGGTAAACTGGTTGACCGTTTTGAGTTTTGTGTGCCCGATGGAGATGTGGGGGGGCTGGTAGTCATGGTGGGGAGCTGGCTGATGGAGGACCTCAGTTTTCTTCAGGCTGACTTCCAGGCCAAACATTTTGGCAGTTTCCGCAAAACAGGACGTCAAGCGCTGAAGAGCTGGCTCTGAATGGGCAACTAAAGCGGCATCGTCTGCAAAGAGTAGTTCACGGACAAGTTTCTCTTGTGTCTTTTCAAATACTAGAGCGCATCGGATGCCCCCCAATGTTCCTCAACATGATTATCCAACTGCACGAAAACCAACAAGGTCGGGTCAGATACAGCAATGAGCTCTCTGAACCCTTCTCCATTAAAAATGGCGTGAAGTAAGGCTGTATTCTCGCACCAACCCTCTTTTCAATCTTCTTCAGCATGATGCTGAACCAAGCCATGAAAGACCTCAACAATGAAGACGCTGTTTACATCCGGTACCGCACGGATGGCAGTCTCTTCAATCTGAGGCGCCTGCAAGCTCACACCAAGCTCACACCAAGGAGGAAGATATTCAAAGCAATTAAAGACTGAGAACATATCGATACAGTTAAATATCAGGCTTGAGCAATTGATTAAGATTGTACAACTTGTGTAAAAGAGCGTAAAGTAGGTCCTTTTCAATTTGCAGATATTTAGAAATATGATGGAATTGATATTATTTTTATGAGCTCTAGGGATAGAAGAAAGTGTGGATTTTGAATTAATAAGGATTAAACAGTGTGAATGAAACACAACAGTCAAATGTCATTTGGAGTCAATGACTCGCAGAGTTGTACATACAGCACTTTTTTCCCCATCAACACTACATGTCTCCATCGTTTCATGCCTTGCCTATTTAAGTGTCTGTCTAAATATCTCTTAAACAAGGTAATTGCATTATTTCTTCTTGCAATAAGTTTCAGAGATCATTCATTCTCTGTCAAAAAAACTTACCCTCAAATCCCCTTTAAAATTATTTAGTTCCTTTCTTTTAAACTTCATTGTTAAATCTATGGTCCTTTTGTTTTTGTTCAGGAAAATTCTATCGACGCCGCATATATTTTTATTAAGCTTTAGCAGGTCATCTTTCGGCCTCTTGCTCTCCTGGGAAAACAAAGCCAGCCTATCCGATCTCTCCCTGTAAATAAAGTCCTTCAATTCGGACAACATCCCGATGAATCTTTTCGCCACTCTTTCCAATCCCACTACATCCTCCCTACGGTATGGTGACCAGAACTGCTCACAATACTCAAATACAGTCTAACCAGTATTTTGTAAAGTTAAAATGAAACGCTTCAACTTTTAT
The DNA here is from genome assembly GCF_036971445.1 of Narcine bancroftii. Classification (NCBI taxonomy): domain Eukaryota; kingdom Metazoa; phylum Chordata; class Chondrichthyes; order Torpediniformes; family Narcinidae; genus Narcine; species Narcine bancroftii. Next base: position 31,866,118 of record NC_091471.1, read on the forward strand.
GTTCAATGTCCCTAAACTTATGGAGCTAAGCATGCCATATGCCTTCTTTACCATTCCATCAATCTGTATTGCCATTTTCAGAGAATTATGGACTTGATCCAAAGTTCATCAGCATTTCTTGGAGTTTTGCTATTTACCGTATATGTTCTATCCCTCAATGGCTTTCTAAAATATATCACTTCCTACTTGGCTGGATTAAGTTTCCTCTGCTAAACTTCCACCCAAGTTTCAACCTTAACTCTACCTTCTGAATAAAACAAGAGATAATGTAGATGGGCAGGGGGAGCGTGTCATGATGGTATGAGCACGAGACGTGAAATTATGCCTCTCCTGAGAGAACTAATTATTATCTGACTTTAAAAAGTTTTTTTTTAATTATAAAGTATTAATAAAGCTTTTGGAACTTACCTGAAATGTTTTTAATCATGGCACCAAAGAAGGGGAAGATACAGATAAGTAAGAAAACAGCTGTGAAAGAAATTTTTTAAAAATCGGAGAAAGTTGGGCCCATTTTGACATCGGAGCCTCAGATTGAATTCCTCCTTGGGTGACCAGAGCTGCAGTGGCTCATGTATAAACGACGCCAGCACCACCTCTCCAGGGAGCTGAAGAAGATGGCGCTGTAGTCCAGAAGAGAATAATTGAACTACATTGATCAACCTGCTAATTCGGTGATAGAGTGGGAGGTGGACTCGGAAGCCCCATTTCTACAGTTAGAGATATGGATGGACAAGAGGATCAAGATGGCGAGAACGAAGAAAAAGAAGAAATCCAACTAATACATGGAATAGAAGCCATGCAGGTAATGATTCCTGGTATGGGCAGACAAAAACAAACTTTTATATTAATGAAACATTGCAGCCAATGAGTGAGAAGAGTGATATGCAAGTTGTGTTTGTAAGACATGATACTAATACACAATTTGAGTATGCCAAAGGAGGGAGGAAGAATATTAAGGAGGAAATGAAAAGGTACTTTAAAGTGATTGACAAAGTTAAAGCACAAGTTACATAGGAAGTAGGAACAGGAGTAGGCCAAAAATGGCCCATTGAGCCTGCTCCGCCATTCAATATGATCATGGCTGATCTAATTTATGACCTAACTCCACTTACCTGCCTTCTCCCCATATCCCCTAATTCCTCTAACATGTAAAAATTTATCTAACTGAATTTTAAATATGTTTAATGAAGCAGCCTCAACCACTTCCCTGGTTAGAGAATTCCAAACATTCACTACTCTCTGGGGAAAACTATTTTTCCTCATCTCTGTCCTAAATCTACTCCCCCGAATCTTCAGACGGTGTCCTCTCATTTTAGTTTCCCCGGCCAGCTCAAAAAACCTTCCTACATCTATCCTATCCATACCCTTATAGAAACATATACCTATATGTTTATATAAGATCTATAAGATATATTTAAGAGGGAATTAGATACATTTCTTCAGTATAAGGGTATTAAAGGTTACGGAGAGAAGGCGGGGACGGGGTACTGAACTTTAAGATCAGCCATTATCTCGTTGAATGGCAGAGCAGGCTCGAAGGGTCGAATGACCTACTCCTGCTCCTATCTTCTATGTTTCCTATCTTCTAAGATCTCCTCTCATTCTTCTGAACTCAAGCGAATACAATCCTAGATGATTTAATCTTTCATCATAAGTCAACCCCTTCATCCCAGGGATCAACCTAGTAAACCTCCTCTGGACCATCTCCAAAGCCAGTATATCCTTCCTCAAATATGGAGACCAGAACTGGACACAGTACTCCAGGTGCGGTCTCACCAGTACCTTATACAGTTGCAACATTACCTCCCTACTCCAGAATTCAATTCCTCTAGCGATGAAGGCCAACATTCCATTTGCCTTCTTAATAACCTGCTGCACCTGCAACCTAACTTTTTGCGATTCATGCACAAGCACTCCCAAGTCCCTCTGCACAACAGCATGCTGTAGTTTTTCACCCTTTAAATAATATTCAGAAAGTTCAGAAAGCTGAAGAAAATATGCAAGAGTTTTATGCTGAGGTGGGCCAACGTAAGGCTGTAGTTAATAAACTGGAAGATTAATTTTAGGTATGGGATTTACAGAGAGAAGAACTTTTGCTTAAAATTGATATATTGGAAAAATCATAGCTGAAGAAACAATGTGAAGATTGTTAGGTTGATGGAGGATTTTGAAGGTTCTAATCCTGAACAGTTTTTTCAAAAATGGATCCCAGAAGTTTAGGTTCTGATCATTTCCTATATGAAGTGTATTGGATAGAGCACATAGGTCCAATAGGAAGAAACTATTGCCAGGACAGGCTCTCCATTCTGTTTTAATCAGGTGCTAGTGTTATCAAGATAAAGAGAGAATATTGAGAGTGGCCATCCAGAATGCTCAAAACATCAGCCAATGATGGTGGCTGAAAAGAAACTCTTTTTCTATCAGGACTTAATTACGGCAGTTGTGAACAGAAGAAAGGAGTTCAATCCAGCTAGGTCAGTTATATGGAAGAAAGAATGTTTTCTTTTCATCATCCCGCTATACTTAAGTTGTTTCTGAGAGAGAACCAAGCATGATTTTTTGCAAACAAGATGGAGTTTGTAAATTCTCTTCCAGATATTAAACAGGATGACAAGTTGGTGTTGTTACGAGGCCAAAGGACCCCAAAACCCGGCAGCAATAGACATTCACCAAGACAAGTGGTTTTTAAAATAAAAGTTATTTTTAATCAACTTTAAACATGAAAATAGAATCAAACTTTAACTTAACTCTATACTTAACTATACTCTATACTAACCCAAATTAACCCCCTTCTAATTCTAAGCACACATGTATGCAATGTGTGTGTAAATTCAAGAAAAGTTCTTTGGTTCACAGTTCAATCTCACTTCTTCCAAATTCTCTGGATGCAGGCAACTCTTACACTGTGCACAGAATGTAACATGTATAAAGTTCACCAGGCTTTGGTGCTTGAAAAGTAAATGTTTACTGTTCAGGAAGGTTCTTGTAGGGTTTGCAGAGAGATTTGTTGTTCCAGGATTTCCACAACTGAGGTACCACCATTAGTCACCTCAAAGTCTCACTGATGAAACTTGCCCCATCAGGGTTTTTCAGATGGTAACCTCTTCCTCTAGGCCACCACAGAGCTCCACTCTGTTCCACTTATTCCAAGAGAAACATCAGTCAGATAGCACTTCCAGCCATACACTGCATTGGAACTTTCTTACATCAGTTGTTCCTGGATTGCACTGTTCAGTGTCCTACACACACTGACTGAGAGAGCTTGTGTCCTCTATCTTTGTCTCTCTCTCTCTCCAACTGAAACTCCAGAAAAAGCATGTGACTCATGTGACACATTTCTTTTCCAATTAATCAATCTCTTTCATATAATCTTTCTGAATTTTCACTGCATAGATTATTATCTGACCTCTTCATGCATCCCAAACAATAAACATTATCTGCTAAATTAGAGTTTATTTCTAAAAAAAATGATTTTTTTTCCTTATAAAAAATCACAAAAATCCACCCTCTTCAAAAATGTAGAATTAAATCTCCACCTGTAAGCCAATTACTCCTTCACAGGAACCAAACATATCATCAAGAGTGGTGAATGATCAGATAGAATTAAAGTCCGATACTCAGCATGTATATTCCTTCCCTGCAATTGTGCTGATATTAAAAATAAATCTATTCTTGAATAAGAATCATGCCTATCTGAATAAAAGGAATAATCCCTTTCTTTCAATTTAGCCATCACCAAATATCTATCAAATTCAACTTTTCCATCAAACTCAGAGTTACTTTTGCCACTTTAGCTCATGTAACTGATTTTGATTATTTATCCAAAACCAGATCAAGACAACAATTAAAATCCCCTCCTGTTAATACTTTCTCGTGCTCTTTGGCTAAAAACACAAAAGTATCCTGAATAAGCCCTTCAACATCTATATTTGGTGCATAAAAACTTATCACATTTCAGAATAAATTTGACACCTTCTCTTGGAAACAACAGGAGTTCTTCCTTCTGCTCAAGTTGTTGTTAGATAAAAAAAAACCCTGGAGTAAACTTTCTGTGAGCACTTTGCAGAAAGGATACTTGTAGTCAGCCTGACTCCAACAAGCATTTTATTAGCCACTTCCATTAGCACCTACTTGTGAAATGTGCATAACATTTTCCAGAGATCCTGAAATGTGAATTCTTCAGTCTTTCAAATAAGATCTGTTTTAAAATGTATGTAACCTACTCTAAATCTTACCATTATAATCATTACAGTGTACAAAATTTGAGTATCCAAAAGTTTTTCTAGATCAACTGAAAATTATACAAACTGAGGCAAATGTATAGACACAAAAAGAAATTGAAGATCTTGATAATGAAGAAATGAATAAGGATCTTGAGGTGGATGCCTATACCTATAAATTGAAGATGTGGGGTGTCTCAAGGTTATAGCTTGGAAATAAGACACACATAAGGAGTGCAGTTGAAACCGATTTAATGAACTGGCTGCTCTCTTTTATATAGTCTCGGTGACCCTGACTGCCATGTAACTGACAGGCATGACCCGTGTTCCTTCAGTCTCTGATTGACATCCTCATGACCCACCGTTTGGTGATTGGCTGGATCAGCCTGTTTTGCTGCAGCATCATTGATGGGTTTGGTTTGTGCCACCCTGGGTGCCAATTGGCCCTTCAGTGATCTGTCACTGGCAATTGGCTGGCAGAGCCTTATGGGAACAGGCCACTGATGCCTCATGTAGTCCACTCAATTGCCATGTTTGAACAGCATCTTCTGTGTCAGCCTACGGCAATGGCTGTGAGCTGCTACAGTTTAAAAAAATATATATATATATATGTATATACTGATTTTTTTTCATGGGAGGAGCGGAGGTTTCTTTCTCCTTCCTTAACCATTATGTGCCACTTTGTGGCAAGGGACACTTAACATATAATAGAGGGGATAGTACTGGCTTTCTTTTAGCAGCATCTCTTTGGTGGAGGGGCCTTTTAAGTTGTTTTTCTCTAGTTTATTGGAAGGAAGTGTCGTGTGATTTATAATTTTAGAATGTGGGAGGTCCAAGAGGAGAGGCAAAGGGGAGTTCTTAGGAAATGGAGAAACGGCTGTGGCTAAGGTATTAAAATCTGTAAGCTTTAATATAAATGAGCTTAATAATGTGATTAAGAGGAAAAGGGTCTTAGGCCATATGAAGAAAATGAAATTTGCTTTTTCACAGAAGAGTCATTTATCAGAGAAGGAACATCAGAAATTAAAAAGAGATTGGGTATTTAAGTCTAAAGCAAGAGGGGTGATGATATTGATTAAGCAGACTCTATCTGTTAAAATTCAAAAAGTGAACATAGATTCTGTGAAGAGATTTGTTTTGATTCACTGTCAAATTTATTCTGAAATGTGATCACTTATAAGTTTTTATGCACCAAATATAGATGTTGAAGGGCTTATTCAGGATACTTTTGTGTTTTTAGCCAAAGAGCACGAGAAAGTATTAACAGGAGGGGATTTTAATTGTTGTCTTGATCTGGTTTTGGATAAATAATCAAAATCAGTTACATGAGCTAAATTGGCAAAAGTAACTCTGAGTTTGATGGAAAAGTTGAATTTGATAGATATTTGGTGATGGCTAAATTGAAAGAAAGGGAATATTCCTTTTATTCAGATAGGCATGATTCTTATTCAAGAATAGATTTATTTTTAATATCAGCACAATTGCAGGGAAGGATTACACATGCTGAGTATAGGACTTTAATTCTATCTGATCATTCACCACTCTTGATGATATGTTTGGTTCCTGTGAAGGAGTAATTGGCTTACAGGTGGAGATTTAATTCTATATTTTTGAAGAGGGTGGATTTTTGTGATTTTTTATAAGGAAAAAATTCAATATTTTTTAGAAATAAACTCTAATTCAGCAGATAATGTTTATTGTTTGGGATGCATTGAAGAGGTCAGATAATAATCTATGCAGTGAAAATTCAGAAAGATTATATGAAAGAGGTTGATTAATTGGAAAAGAAAATAGAAGGTTTGGAGAAGGATTTACAAAGAAAGGCTTCTGAGGAGAAAAGAAGAAATTAATAACTAAAAAACTTCATTATAACACAATTCAGACTTATGGAATGAAAAAATAATAATTGAGAGAACTAAGCAAAGGTATTATGTATTAGGGGAAAGGGCTCAAAATTCTTGCTTGGCAATTGAAAACAGATCAAACTTTTTAGAACAATTAATGCTGTTAAAAATTTCTAAGGTGATTAATTATAAGCCTCAAGAAATTGATGATTCATTGTAAAGATTTTTATTCTAATTTACATAAATCTGAGTCTAGATGTGATGAAATTAAAACTGAGGATTTTTAAAATCCCAAATATGTTTACCTAGCTTGACTCATCATGATCAAAAAGACTTAGATGCTCCTTTTTAACAGCAAGAAAAGTTACTGAGGTATTGAATATATTGAAAATTGTAAGTCACCAGGGAAAGATGGTTTCATGTCTGAGTTTTTTAAAAGAAATTTAAGGATATTTTAATACCTCCTTTTATGGAGGTGTTAAATCAAGCAGCAGAGTCTCATTCTCAGCTGGAATCTTTTCCACTGCAGTTATTATGGTTACACTAAAGAACAGTAAAGACCTGTTAAAGACAGCATTTTTTAGACCATTATCTCTGTTGAATGTAGATTATAAAATTGTTGCTAAATATTTAGTGACTAGATTAGTTAAATACTTAGCAAATTTAATTCATTTGGATCAAACAGGCTTTATTAAAAACATGACAATCTGCTGGTAATATTGCTAGACTGATTAGTCTAATTCATTTAGCACAGTAATAATGAAATTTAAGTGTGGCAGTGGCTTTGGATGCAGAGAAGGCATTTGATAGGCTAAAATGGGACTTATTGTTTAAGGTATTGAAAATGTTTGGTCTAGGGCAGAAATGTATAAATTGGATTAAAGCCTTAAATAAAAGTAATTGTGTGAAGGTGGTGACCAATGGACAAGTTTCTACTCCTTTTTAACTGACTAGATAGAGTCCTTTATTGCCAGCTTTGTTTATTTTAGCAATAGAGTCTCTAGCAGAGCTAATAAGACAATATCCTAAGATTAAGGGTATAACGGTTAATCAAGAGGAACATGAAATAAATTTGTTTGCTGATGACATTTTGGTTTATTTGACAGACCCTATGAATTCTCTGTTTTAAAGCATATACAAGATTAAAAGAGTATAGTCAAGTAACTGTGTATAAGATTAATTGGGATAAAAGTGAAATTGTGTCTTTAGTTTGAGGGTGACTATACTCAATGTTGAAAGGCTACTCAATTAAATTAATTACCATTACATAATAAAATTATTGATTATTTGAATATGTGGAACACACCACCTATAACTGTAATAGGCAGGGTAAATTGTATTAAGATGAATATTTTCCCTAGAGTTCAATATTTTTTTCAGTCAATCCCAATCCCAATTCCCAAAAATGTTTAAGGATTTCAATACAAGTGTTAGGAAGTTTTTGTAGAAAGGGAAAATGGCGAGAGTTTCTTTGGAAAAATTGACTTGGAAGTTTGAGTTGAGGTGGGGGGGGGGTCTACAAGTTCCCCATTTTAAAAATTATTACAAGGCTTCCCAATTGAGATTTATTAATGTATTGTTTGGTTTAGATCAGTGGTTTTCAAACTCCCCCACCCCCACCCCCCACCAAAGATCACATTCCACCTTAAGCAATCCCTATGCCATAAATGCTCTGCGATTAGTAAGGGATTGCTTAAGGTGGTATGTGAGTGGGAAGAGAAGTTTGAGAATTACTGCTCTTGATCCAATTGTTACTGAAATATTTTGCTTGAGAAAAATTGTCATTGGCCCATTTCCTTTGGAGTTATGAAACCCTGCACATAACGTGTCAATAAGGTATGATTAAAACAGTGAATTTTAAACTTTTTCTGTCCACCCACATACCACCTTAAGCAATCCTTTACTAATCACAGAGCACCTATCACATAGCAATTGCTTAAGGATTTGAGTTTAGGGAGGCAGTTTGAAAACCACTGGTTTAGATAAAATTCCTGTTTGGGTTAATATAGAGCTTAATAAAATAGGAGAAATAAATGGAATTCTAAATTGTTGTTAGGAAGTAGGGATGCACCTATTTTGAAACCTTTGATTGAATTATAGAATAAAATTGATTATGAAATAGATATGAGAATTTTAGTTTCAAGAAAAATGCCTTTATGTCAAAATAAACTTATCCCATTATCTATGGATAATCAATTTCTGATGACTTGGATATGCATGGGTATTCAAAGGATAGAGGATTATATTGAAGCTGGAAGATTCATAACATTTGAATGAATGAAGAACAAGTTTAATGTGCCTAATACTACCTTCCTTTGCTATTATCAAGTTAAAGGTTTTTTGACTGACAAAATAGATCCAAACTTGATCCTATCAAGTCAGAGTGAGTTCGAATTATTGATTTGCGATGGTAATGTAAATAAATTTATTTCTGTAATGTATAATTTACTTCAAAGGAAAGCCTCCAAAATAGGGCTGCATAAGTCGAGATTGAAATGGGAAATACCGATAGATCTAAATAGGAAAATAGATGAAAAAAAAAACTGGATGGAACTATGTAAAGAGAATATGACAAAAATTATAAATGTTAGATATAGGCTGGTTCAATATTTTTTTTGCACCAGTTATACAGGTTATTTGACTTCATAAAAATTAAAAAGATTGAATCGTATACTATCGGATTTGTGTTTTATATATGGATGAGAGATTGGATCATTTTTGCATTCTACTTGGCAGTGTCCTAAAGTTAAGCCTTTTTGGGTGGACGTTATTAATTTCATGGAATGAATAACAGGGCTCAAGTTCCCACAGGATCTGATGCTATTTTTGTTGAGCAATATCAGGGTTATAAGACTGAAATTAAAATTAAAACTTTCTAGGAAAATTATAACAACTTGGAAACTGGATAGAGATTTAGGGATGGAGAGATGGTAGGTGGAACTCCATAGTTGCATTCCACTTGAGAAGATTACTTATAGTTTATGAAATAAATATCATCTATTTTGGAAAATATGGCACCTATACTTGCAAAATGTGCGTATGAACATTTAACAAACTCTCTGAAGACCTCACTTCTTCGTTACCTCCAACATTAGATTTTATTATATATATAGTTTATTCCCTTGACATTCTCCACTCCTTTTCTATTTTCTTTCATTTTTATGGGGGTATGGGTGGAGGGGTATGGAGAGTGGCAGGGGGGGTTTCTTTTATACCACTTGTATAATGTTTGAATTTTTTTCATCGTGCGAAATGTATTTACTATTGTGGTTTTGTAAATAAAATATTCAAAAGAAAGAGAGTCTGCAGATGCTGCCATAGAGTGCAGTACACAAGAAGTGCTGCAGACATTTGGCAGGTTATGCACTATCCATAGGAAGTAAAGGGTACAAAACATTTCAGCCCTGGGTTCTTTATTAGGTATCACAAAGGGCTCGCCCTTTACTTTCTATAGATGAGCTGCTGAATCTCTCCAGCGTATTTATGTATTGATCTACACCTTAGATAACCGTGGTTGCTATCCACAATACCACCAACTTTCATGTCATTTGAAACTTGCTAATTATACTCCTATCATTGATAGATATCACAGACAACAAGGGTCCCAGCACCAATCCCAGCACTATACAACTGATTACAAGTTTCTGATCAGAGAAGCATCCTTCCAAAACTATGCCCCTGCCTCCTATCACCAAGCCAATTTTAGATCCAGTTAACCAGCTTACCTTGGATCCCATGTGCCTTAACTTTCTAGACCATATCAAATGCTTAATAAACTCTATAAAGACAATATCTACCACCCTGACTTTATTAATCTTCTTAGTTATCTTCTCAAAGAGTTAGGATTTCCCCTGTATAGAACTCCTTGCTAACTATATTTCAAAAGGCCACACAATTTCCTCCAGTAATTTCTCTATTGCTGGTGTAAGACTCACCAGCCAACTATTATCCTTGCTTCCCCTTTTAAATGAAGGAACAATGTTAACTTTTTGTCTTTTGGAACTTCACCTATGGCTTATGAACATACGAAAATATCCAGCGCTGCCCCAGCTATCTCTTTCCTTGCTCCCATGACAACATTGTCAATAAATATCCCACACACACTCAAATATGGGTCCCAACCCGAAATGCTAACTGATCTGTTGAGTTGTTCCAGCTTCTCTTTGATCATTCAAGATTCCAGCATCCACAGCCTATGATTGGCAAATCAAACTGCTCAGTCTTGGCCACTCAGTGAGCCTGGTGCATTGGCGGAGGTGAAGGTAATCTGGTCATGTTAACCGCAGAGAAGTAGCTTGTGGAAGAGTAACACTGAACATGTGACAAGTTCCAAAAGTGAAAGGATTCGAAATGGACAAAAACGTTTTTGACCCACAAAGAGCACATTATAATTTGCTGCAGGAATGGGTGAATATAGCTCATATCAGTTTTAGTCATTCTTATTCAAGAGCTGAAGCGACTAACATATATTGCTTCAATTAAAAATCTTATTTCCTTCTGTCAGTGTAAGTAACAGTTATCCGTGGAGCATTTGTATAAACAAGCAAATTCATGAATAAAAATTAAGAAACTACAACAATTATAAATTTTTTCAACGGCACAAGCCAAAAGCAATTTTATTCTGAGTGAGTCAAGCTAGCAATCATTTCTAGCTGAAATTTTAACCCTTGCAAAATTGGACTTTGAAAAGTACAACACAGGAATGGGTCCTTTAGCTCATGAAATCTGCATCACACATAAATCCTAAATCCAACGGGATCTCTCTGCCTGCTCCTGAATATTCAGGTGTCTGTTTAGAAGTCTCCGAAATGCTACAGTCATTACTTCTTCCACCAGGTTGAGAGGGGAAAAATTTAAAAGGGTTGTGAGAAACATTTCCTTCACAAATATGTTAGTGGGTAAGCAAAACAAGCTATCAGAGGGTGGTGGAAGCAAGGACAATTAATAGACATTTAGACAGGTACATGGATAGGAAATACAATAACGAATCAGTCATGAAAGTTTAGATATTGACCAAACACAGGCAAACCTGAGTAGCTTGGGCAGCATGGACAAGTTGGGCTGAGGGGCTGTTTCTGAGCTGCAGAATCTATGAATCTATGACTCGATGATTTTGATATCAAACTGTTAATGGCCTTCTATAAAATAATAATAATATCAGAAATAGGAGAAGGAGTAGGCCCATTGAGCCTGCTTGGACATTACTAATCTGACTGTGGACTGAACACTCTTTGCTTTAAAAACAATGGTGGAGAAACAGCAGGTTCAGTAACATACTTTATATAGCAAAGTTAAAGATGCATCAACAATGTTTCAGGCTTGAGCCCTTCATCAATGTATGATCAACATGTAGGCAGGCATCCAAACAAAATGGTCGGGGGAGGGTCAGGAGAAGATCACAGTTCCACACGTAAGAGGTGGATAAGGGAGGGAGGGCATACCAGCCAACAAGGGGAGGGGGGCAGTTCTGCAAATGGAAAAGGACTGGGGTGGAGATCTGGAGGAAAGAAGATGGAGGAATGAAGAAGAGAGAGAGAACGGAGAGCAGGCTAGCAGAAATTGATGTTAATGCCTTCCGGCTGGAGAGTGCCCAGACAGAAAATTAGGTATTGGTCCTAAATTTATGGGTAGTCTGAGCTTGCAGTATGTGAGGCCATGGACAGACATATCAGCATGGGAGTGCTCATACTTTGATGATGCGCTCAAGCCCAAAACATTGGTTATGCATCTTCATCAAATCTTTATCAAATCTCCCCTCATTCTTCAACAAAATCCTAAACTGTTTAACCTTTCCCAGTTATTCAGTCCAGACAACACCCAAGTTAATCTTTTTTGCATTCTTTCTATCTTATTGATAGCTTTCCTGTAGTTAGGTGATAGAATACTCAAAATTTAGCCTCACCAATGTCAACATTACCATAACATCCCACTCCTGTACTCAATACTTTGATTTATGAAGGGCAATATGCCAAAGGATCTCTTTACAACCCTATCCACCTGTGATGCCACTTTCAGGGAATTCTGTATCTGTATTCCCAGGTCCCTCTATTCTTCCACACTCCTCAGTGCCCTACCATTCACCGCGTATGTCCTTTCTTGGTTTGTCCTTCCAAAATGCAACACCTCACACTTGTCTGCATTAAATTCTATCTGCCATTTTTCTAGTTGGTCCAGATTCCTCTGCAAGCTTTGAAAACCTTCTTCACTGTCCACAATACCTCCAATCTTAATGTCAGTGGCAAACTTGCTGATCCAATTTATCACATTATCATCCAGATCATTGATATAGATGACAAATAACAATGGTCCCAACATTGAACCCTGAGGCACATCACTTGTCACAGTCCTCCAATCTGAGAAGCAATCATCTACCACCATTCTCTGTCTTTTCCCGTCCAGCCATAGTCAAATCCAGTTCACTATTTCATCATGAATACCTAGCGTATGAACCTTCCCGACTATCCTCCTATGTGGGACTTTGTCAAAGGCCCTACTAAAGTCCATGTAGACAATATTCACAGGCTTTCCTTTATGAACTTTCCTGGTTACCTCCTTGAAAACCTCTATGATTGGTTAAACATGGCCTAACATGCAAAAAGCCATATTGACTATCCCCAGTCAGTTTCAGGTATCTAAATAACTGCATTTCCTATTTCTTAGAACACCTTGCAATAATTTGCCTACTACTGGTGTCAGGCTCACCGACATATAATTTCCTGGATTACTTTTGGAGCCTTTTTTAAACAATGTGAGCTACCCTCAATCCTCTGGCAACACACCCATTGTTAAGGACATTATAAATATTTCTACCAGACCCCATGCAATTTCTACATTCACTACCTGCAATGTCCAAGGGAATATCTTGTCAGGCCCTGGGGAGTTATCCACCCTTATTTGTTTTAATACAACAAGCACTTCCTCCACTTTAATTTGTATAGGTTCCATGATCTCACTGCTTGTTTTCCTTACCTCTCATGCCTGCTCCTGCTGCGTGGGTGAGACACCACTGTGAAAAAGTATTATCACAAATAGTCCTCCACTTTGAGCAGTCATGGGCAGAATTTACAATTAGCAGTGGTGTGGCTATCATTTTTCAAAGGAATCTTTGAATACATTCTTGAACCTTCTCCTTCAAAGAGATAGTAATCTCTTGTACTGACAGAGCACCTATGTTGGGAGTCTAGGATTGGGCATATTAATGGGCCATTATTGACAATCAGAGTGGAAAAGAATGAGAGGTGACTTAATCGAGGTCTACAAGATTCTGACAGGCATAGATAAGGTGGGATAGTAAGCACTAGAACACGTCTATGCAAGGTGAGGGGAGAAAATTTGAGGAGCGATGTCAGGGGTAAGTTTTCTTACACAGAGAGTAATAGGTGTCTGGAAAGCTGCTGGTGAAGGCTTGTATTATAAGGATATTTAAAAGACTCTTGAACAGGCACATGGATCCAAGAAAATTGAGGGTTATAGGTGTGAGGTCGGGAAGGTTTCCTTTGTTGAGTAGGCTTATATAGGTCTTCCCAACATTGTGGGCTGAAGGGCCTACTGCGCTGTAATGTTCTATTTAAATGAAGTGACAATTATGTCAATGTGGAATGTGAGATAATTGCTAGTACTTCTTGGAAAAGTTTAAACTAGATTGGAAGGGGGATGGGGCCTAGTGCAGGGATGAGGGAGAGGAAAGGTTGAGGGCTAATACTATATTTAAAGAGAGCTAGTAGACAGGATAGACAGTAAAATGAGGTAAAAGACCCATGGTTTAAATTACAATTATTTCAAGGTGAGAGGCTTAACAGGTAAGGCAGACAAATTAAGAGTGTGAATTGGCTCAGGAGTCTGGAATACACCTGGATTAGGGAGAAACAGAAATATCAGGACCTGACCCGTTAGGCTGAGGAACAGCTTCTTCCCATGGACAGCGTGGCTGCTGAATGACTGATGAACTGTTAAGACAATTAACTGAGGCTCCACTATTTATTCATAATATTTAATTGAATTATATGTACACACATACTGTACTTGTCTGTATGAGTGTAATGTCTGTATATGTGTTTGCACTCTTTTGCAATGTGGACCAAAGAAAGTTGTTGCATCAGGTAGTACTGATACAATTGCATAATAAATAAACTTGAACTTTAACTCTGGTCAGAGAAAAGGAAGTGTACCAAGTCTGAATCAAACAAGCCCCTTCATGAATGAGGGAGTGGTCATTATCAGAGTGAGCTGAGCCAGAGCTTTCGGTCAACAGGCTTCGATGAGAACAGGTAAGAGGTGAGGGATAGTTAGAGTTGAGGTAAGAAAGGGCTGCCCTTTTCAAGGAACAAAATGGATTGCACAGGTAGGCACAGGTAAGGGCAGGTTTTAAATATCATTTTTTTTACTTCTAGACATAAACAGTGGGAATGGCAGCCAAGGCAGGGGAATGCTCCTTTTGTAGAATGTGGGTCATTAGGGAAGCCAGCAGTATCCTGGATGACTTCATCTGTGAGAAGTGCCTCCAGATGCAGCTCCTGACAACACGAATTAAGGAATTGGAGCTGGAGTTGGATGGACTACAGAACCTTGGTGGCGAGGTTCAGGCTCCCCGCCCACATCACCTTGGACAGAGGGTCACGGTTCATCTCAGCTTTGTGGTCAGTGGCCATACAGCTACTAGGAATTCAGCTCCACCAGATGACTGTGTACCACCCTCAATTGAATGGCCTGGTGGAACATTTCCACAGGTACCTGAAGTCAGTCTAATGGCATGTCTCCAAGGGCCCAACTGGATGGACAAACTTCCCTGGGTGCTTCGGGGCATCCACACAGCCCCCAAGGAAAAAATGGCAGGGTCATCTACCGAACTGGTTTATGGCGCATTGCTCACAGTACCTGGCTAATTCATGCCCACATCCCGTGGCCAAGAGGACACAACAGCAGAGGTTCTGACCAGACTATGGGAGAGACTTGGAACACTAGCTCCGGTGCTGATGATCCACCACGGGGCAAGGCCTTCCTTCATACCCAAAGACCTGCAGCAGAGCGAGTACGTGTTTGTCTGCCGAGGAGCGCACAGACCACCCGTGCAGCGGCTGTATGAAGGACCCTTCAAAGTGGTAAGTCTCAACGGGGCAACTTGCGTTTTGGATGTAGATAGCCAGGAGGAGACATTTATCATAAACCACCTCAAGCCGGCACACCTGAATATTGAGCACCCAATAATGGTCCCACGAGTCAAGAGGCGAAGCCAGTGAACGGAGTGTGCTTTCAAAGTCACCTATCACCGCTTCTGGGTGGGGGGGGGGGGTCATGTGGAAAATCACCCACGTGACAGGTGAACAGGAACCTGCAGTCGCAGTCAAGTCCACAGTCAGAAACATACTCGGGAGCTCTCAGTGGGGGGCAAAACAACGGTCAGGAGTTGACGTCACTTCCACCCCGCATGTGCGCCGAGATGGCTGGGACTAGCAGGGACCTTTTAAGCACTCGAGTTTGAATCAGTAAATCAGTAGGCTTGAAACTCTACTCAATTCAGTGTGTTTCTTTCACTTGCGGTGGCTAATAGCCACACCACTCGGTTTGATGTCATCAGCACTTGGGTGCACTGCACGTTCCTAATAGGGTGAAATGCTAGACTGGTAACCCTGATTAATGAGGAATATTGAGGCTGTGGTCAGGGAAAAGGAGGCATACTTTAAGTCTGAATCAAGCAAGCCCCTTGATGAGTGCAAGAAATGTAAGGGTATGCTTACGAGTGAAATCAGGAGGTACTGTAGCAGTTAGTGTGACACTACTACAGTGCCAGGGACTGGGATTCAAATTCAGTACTGTCTATAAGGAGTTTGCACATTCTCTCCATGTTTGTGTGGGTTTCGTCCCACTCCTCCCAAAATGTACAGAGGTTGAAGGTCAATTGGGTGTACTTGGGCAGCATGGGCTCATGGACCGGAAGGGCCTGTTACCATGCTGTATGTCTAAATTTAAATATAAAAAAGAAAAGAGATGGAGCGAGCAGTCAGGATAAAGAAGAATATCAAGACATTCCATGGGTGCATTAAAAGTAAAAGGGCGACAAGCAAAAGAACTGGTCCAATTAAAAATCAACAGGGCCTTTTTCGTACGAAATCACAGGAGGTGGGTGAATTTTGAATGACTGCCTCCTCAGTGTTTCTGGAATTCAAGGAACTGGAAGAAACCAGTGGCAAAGTTTTGAACCACTTGAGAACTACCCAGGAGATGGTCTCAGCAGCCTGGGAGCATATTAAAGTGATAAATAGCCAGGGTTTGCTGAAGTCCAAGTGAAGGGAGAAATTTTTGGAGACCCTTGTGATGCACCATTAATGACTCCAAAAGAATGAAGTTAAGCAAAACTGTCCCAAACTGAGGATGGGGCTGAGGGACAGTCACCTTTATTCAGGAGTCTGTGGGAGGAGCACAGGTACAGTCGGCCCATGGGTGTGTCCATACAGTGGTTTACCACATCACCCCTTGTTTTTAAAAAGAGTCTGGTGGGGTGAAGTGTTGATGATACAGTCTTTCAGGTAGTTTGGTTTTCCACTGTGAGAGATGGGAAAACTGATCTAAAATTATGAACATGAAGGAAACTAAAATTCATACATCAGTTAATGGCTGTAACCAGTACAAGCAGGATGAGCTTGGGAATTAGGATGCAGGAAAGCAGAGTCAGCACGATTAACATAAGAATCTTCTAGTCTTTGTGACAAGAGCCACCATAAGACTAAGATAAGGAGTGGTAAGGAACAATAGAATGTAGGAAGTTGAGGTAGCCTGGATCAGATAAGGGTCTCCTAGCCCTAGTCAGAAATACCAAGTCCTACATATCTAATTAGTTAACCTTTCACAGATTTATACATATTAAATTAGCCAACCCTAGACAGGATGAGCCAACTCAGCATACCAAGAGACTGTAGCCCCGAGAATCAGGAAGGTGTGAATAAGGACAATAACATGAAGGGACACCGACAGGATACCCCCTGGTCCTCCAAGTATACTGAAACTGCACATAGGCAGGAAAGATTGCCTATGCCAAACCCATCCAGGGAGCAGAAGAATGTAAGGGGGAGGGTATTCTGATACTGAAATTGACTGTATAAAAGTTGGGTGAGCCCCAGTGTATGTGTGTATTCCCAAGGTAAGGGGAAGCACCCAACTTTGCATTGTTGTTATAATAAATGTTCTTTGTTCTCAATTTTTGTCTCGAGCAATTTCTTTAAAGGTAAATTCTGTTTCTAACAACTGTGACTGTTGTAGTACCAGCTGTGACTGCGGCGCAGCGGTGGGGTCTTGGACAGTCGAGCTGGTGGGTCGCGGCGGCGAGTCTGGTGTGTCATTTGTTGGGGCTGAGGAAATGTGCAATGGCCCTGGCGAGGGGTGGGAGGGGTGTGGGGTGATCAGTGGTGGTCTTTGGAGTCCCTGAGGACACCAGGTCCTTAATAGAGACATGCCCATCAAGGAATGCCGCATAGGTGTATTGGGAGGATGTGGACCCTTTCAACCAGGACTTGTGACTCCTCTCATGTTTTCGGAGTGGGACCAGCCCTGAAGATGTCAGCCATGCTGACAATGAGGTCCTTATTGCCTATTTCCTGGGAAAGGAAAACATGGCATTGGTGGCCGTACATAGAAAGGACCTGATGGAGAGGAATGCCTCAGGAATGACCTCTTGACAGCAGAAGACTGAGAGGCCCCTAGACCACAAGGCTAGGAGTACGGCCTTCCAGACCATAACCTTTTCCCTTTTCACCTACCCGTTCTCCCAGGGATGTATCTGCTAGTTCTGCTTGTGGTGACGCCTCTGGGAAGCAGGTACTGGTGCAGCTCATTATTCATAAATGAGGGCCCCGAGTCACTATGAATATAACTGGGGAAGCCATACAGAGTGAAGAGATTGAGTAGGACCTAGATGACTGTGGCATCTGTCATGTCGGGGCAGGGGATAGAGAATGGAAGTACACAGTCTGAGGAGGGGAGGAGTCCTTTGAAATCGATACTCAGACAATCAAAGGGGTGGGTGGCCTTTATCAACTGCACGCTGTCAGGCCAGTAGAAGTGTGGTTTGCACTCCGCGCAGACCTGGCAGCTCTAGGTCAACAACCTGATCTCTTCGATGGAGTAAGGGAGGTTGTGGGCTTTGACAAAGTGGAAGAACCTGGTGACTCTATGGTGACATTGTGAGGAGTTTGTAAGTGGTTGATTTGTGCACTGGCACAGGTTCTGTGGGCTCATTGAGTTTTCTGGGCCGGTACAATATATTGTAATTGTCGGTGGAAAGTTCAATTCTCCACCTCAGTATCTTGTCATTCTTGATTTTACCCCACTTCTGATTGTTGAACATGAATGCAACTCCACGTTGGTCGGTTATCAGGGTAAATTGTTTCCCAGAAATAGTGCCTCCAGGGCCGTACTCCCTTGACAATGGCTTGGGCCTCCTCGACAGAGGAGTGTCAAATTTCAGGGCCCTGGAGGGTGTGGGTAAAGAGCGTGACAGTCTGCCCGCCTGGTTAAGGGTGGCGGCCTGATTGAAGTTTGAGACATCACTCTCCCCTGAAATGGAATGGATTCAACCACAGTGTGCATCATGGCTTTGGTAATGTCTGCCTTGATGGGGCTCAAGGCTGCACGGGCCACTGGTTTTAGGGGAGAAGAGGTGGATTTGTCGAGGGGGTGGGCCTTGTCTGGATAGTTAGGGACCCACTGGCCATAGTAAGAGAAAAAGCCCAGGCACCTATTCAGGCCTTGAGGCTATGGGGATGGGGAGATCCAGTCAGGGTCAGGACCAATGGCTCTGTTCTCAATGACACAGCCAAGGATCACATGGTGGGTTGTGCGAAATATGCACTTAATCTTATTGTAAGTGAGATTAAGGAGTTTGGCGGTGAGAAGGAATTTTTGAAAATTACCTTCATGATCCAGTAGGTTGTGGCTGCAGAAGGTGATGTTGTCGAGATACAGGAATGTGGTCTGCAGCTCGTACTGATCTACCATGCAGTGCATTTCCTGCTGGAAGACCAAAACCCCATTGATGACAGTGAAGGGATCTCTCAGGAAATGATAGAGGTAGCCATCCACCTCGAACCCAGTATAGTGGCAGTACTCCAGGCGAATGGTATGCCGATTTTATGTCAGTGGCAGAGAAGATCTGATATTGTGCAATTTGTTCACCACATCAGATATATAGGGAAGGGGGGGGGGTGGGTACTTGACCAGTTTTATGTACCTGTTAATGGTCTGACTATAGTCAATGACCATCCCGCTTTCTCCCCATTCCTCATCACTACCACTTGTGCTCTCCAAGGACTGGTGCTAGACTCAATTATCCCCTTGTTGAGAAGTCGGTACACCTCCATCCTAAAGGTCCTGTCCCCAGCACTGTACTGCCTGCTTTTGTGACGATGAGTTTACAATCGAGGATAAGGTTGGCGTAAAGCGAAGGAAGATGATTTTGAGGTTGGAGAGTTCGCAGATCGTGCGTGATGGGCAATCAGATTGTTGGCTGTGTGCAATGGTGGAGGAGGCTAAATGGTCAGAGGAGCACAGTGGGCAATTTAAAAACTGCTGGTTACAGATAATGAGGGGTGGATGGGGCCCATCATACTCCATCATCATGTTTTTAAATTGACATTGAAAGTCCAGTCCCAGTAGCACAGCAGCGCAGAGATGTGGCACCAACAGGAGTTTAAATTTTTTTATAGTCTATGCCCCACATGGTCAGAGTCACGACACAGTGGCTGCAGACATCCACTGAATGAGACCTTGAGGCCAAGGAGACTTTTTGGCTTACTGGCCTTACAACGAGGGAGTAGCGCTGCACTGTGTCGGGATGGATGAGGCTCTCTGTGCTCCCACTATCGAACAGACAACTCATCACATGATCATTTACCTGAATGTCCACTATCGATCTGGATAGTTGATGGGGACTGTCCTGGTCGTGTGTGATGGAAACCAGTGTCGGATCACTGCTTGTCGCTGTGTCAGAGAGTTCAAGTGTTGAGTTGGGAGATGGCAGCATCCTTGATGGTGGTCCCCATGGCCTGCACACAGCATTACTATATCTCAAAGATGGCGTCCAAAGTGGCGGACCCACAACTCGCATGTGGCACCCCTAGGGTGGTAATGCAGCCCCCATGGCCTACACATGCCACTGCCAGGGAGGCGTGGTTTTGATCTGCACACCTTAGCATAGTTCCCTTTCTTCCTGCAGCTGGAGCAGACCATGTCTTTCAGTGGGCAGCATTTCATTGGGTGCTTGCCCAGGCCACAGAAGTAGCACTTCAGGTGCTCGTGGAGTACAGTGGCTGTGGCTGGGTCACTGGCTGGACATGGTGGTAGTGGTGTTAGGGTCTCACAGAGTATGGCTGGCATGGTTAGATGACTGTTGGAATGTGATGGTGGCGGCGTGTCCCAAGTCAGCAACACCCGGGGCAACCAGGAGGCAGCTGTGTTGTCGATTGAGTAGGCCTCCATATTCTCAAGGGCCACCTCCAGAGTGCCTGCCAATTCGACCTCCCCGAACAGATTGAGCTCACCTTGCTCTTGTAGTCTCTGGTGGATGTAATTGGACGATGCCTATGACGTAGGCATCCGTAATCAGGTCCTCTGTGTACTCAGCGGCCATCACAGGCCCAATGGAGGGTTCACAGGGCCCAGAGTTAGTTGGTGTTTGACTCCTCAGGTGGCTGCTTTCGGGTCACTAGGAGGTGTTTGGTGTACACCTCATTGACCTTTCTCATGTATTGGTCTTTCAATATGTCCATTGCCTTCAGATACGATGTGATCATCAACATCACCAGGGGCCTGAATCAAGAGTGCAGTACCTGTAATTTGTCATTCTCCAACTGAACAATGGCTGATGATGCCTGCAGGAACACTTAGACACTCCGCAGCCAGGATTCGATATCGGTAGGGGCCTTGGGCAATTGAGGGTCAATTTCCAGTTTCTCTGAGTTCAGGATCTTTGCCATTGTCAAGACTATAGCGAATAAAATTGATGCACCATCAATGACTCAAAAAGACAGAACTTGAGCAAAACTGATAGGCTTTTATTTGCAAAAGAATGAAGGCACATCCCTGCTGGTTGACTGTCCTGAACTGAGGAGGGGGCTGAGGAACAGTCATCTTTATTCAAGAGTCTGTGTGAGGAGCCACAGATACAGGGTGTGTCCAGGAAGATAAATATATACATACAGTGGTTTACTACACCTTTCTGAGATACTTTTAACATTGTTGGCCTCCATTGAAGTGCCAGAATACTCGAGGATGGCTAAGGTTGAGCCAGAGGAAACCGTGGGAATGAGCACAATGACAACATTCAAAAGACAACTGGACAGATTCATGGATAAGAGAGGCTTGTAGGGATACTGAATGAGGGCAGGTGAGGGATCTGAGCAGATTACCACTTTGGTTGTCATGGACGAGTTGGGTCGAAGGGTCTGTTCTATATTGCATGACTATGACTCTCTGCATCTATAATTCATCATGATCTCTTTAGCTCACCCTGAAACTACAGAAAATCAGACAATTCTATTCTTATTTGTAAATGCTGTGCTTGTAATGCATTACGTGGCTGCCTCCTCCAGCTGCCAAGCTCTGTTCAGTAAGAAGGTGGTGTTCTAAATTGTAGAGAGGGCTGTTTACAAATATTCACGACAGATGTTGAATTTGTAAGCATCTATACCCTTCTAATGAACATACAGGCAGTGCATGCCAAATCTGAACTGATGGCTTGACCAATATTTCCATTGTTTATTCATGCTAAGGACATTTAATGGATAATTTAAGCAAATCGAAATATTGCTGTTCAGCAGTGAGGTAGTCAAGCATTGAGCAAACATGCATTCTTGCAAGTATATTAAGGAAAACAATTAACTCCAGTTAACAAACATTAAAGATCAAATTAAACCCTTGGAAACTTGGAGAGGAGGACATGAAATCAATCATTCTTATGAATAAAGTTTATGTTGGAAAGAAAAAAGAACTTTCAATCAAAATATAAACATAGTTTTAAGCAGAAAATTGCCAGAGCAATTAACGTCTAACCACATCAAATCTTCCATTTGTTTTACTTGCAAATTTCAAACAACCATTTCCTCCTCCTTCTCCATCATTCAGACATTTACTTCAATGTCATTTCACAGAATAGATCTGGTACTTTCTCTTGATCTTTATCAGGGAAAGGAAGTTATTTGTTGACCCAGAAACTGAAAAGTTGCTCAGGGACACTTATTTTGAGAAACCAACAGTTCATCTGAAAGTCAGCCATTTCAGTGCTTTTCTGGTGTATTTGCAGAGTGGAATGGTTTAAGAGTAAAATTCTTGTTATCTTGCTTTTGAACATAATTGCAATTTATATGAGCATTCCTTTCTCAAACTGTTGAATGCAGGCTGATAAGCTTAAGAAATTGCAACTTGAGGCACTATTATCTGCAATCCTTGCACTAGGAATTCACCCCTCAGTTGTGTGAACTTAAATTCAAGTTCAAGTTTATTGTTATAGGTACAGTTCCAAGATTGAGTAATAGAGGTTGTTTAGCAAGCAGACCAGTTAGATATTTCAAACGCAGTATAACTGTGACAGAGTACGCAAGTGCAGAGATACAGAGAGGATCAGCTGGGACTGAACAAAGGCAGCCCTCTTTTACTAATGTGAGAGTCATGCAGGAGTCTGATAACAGTGGGAAAGGAGCTGTTCCTGAACCTGGAGTTGTGTGATCTAATATTTGTG
The DNA here is from genome assembly GCF_036971445.1 of Narcine bancroftii. Taxonomy (NCBI): domain Eukaryota; kingdom Metazoa; phylum Chordata; class Chondrichthyes; order Torpediniformes; family Narcinidae; genus Narcine; species Narcine bancroftii. The sequence goes on from NC_091471.1 coordinate 31,888,905, forward strand.
AATTTTCTTCCAGATAGGAGGGAATGAAGAGGGTGTGATCAGAATGGGATAAGTTATTTGTTATTTTGTATTGCATATTTATTTTTTAAATTGATCAAATGACATTAAATTTCCTCCTTCATAAGAATCTGCTAAATTTCTAATTACTTTAGAGAATCAAATGTTAAAAATTTGGTTATTCATTGTAAATGGTATGTCTATTTTGAGTCAAAAGCATTTTAATTAATCCAAAGTTCCTCATTCCCATTTCATTATTCACTTTATTTCATATATTAATCAGATGCTTCAACAGTGGTGTATCCCTGTCTCCAGATATTCATCTTGGTTACAATTTATATATAAAAGCTTCTGTTGTCCTCTCTCCTAACTTATCCATCTCAATGTTAATCTATTCTGGTTTATCTCCCTTTTTAAAAAAAATGAAGAGAGAAATCTTGTTTGTAATAATATTTTTTTTTAAATTGGAAGTTACAGACCTCCAAATTCATATTTCCATTTTATTTTTTTCTGACGGAACTCTTGACATCTTGCCCTTCCAAAGAAATTTTCTTACATTTTTATTTAAATCCTGAAACAAATTCTGCAGAAGAGATATAGGCAATATTTTAAAAAGATACTGCACTCTTCAAAGTATATACATTTTAATGCAATGAACTCTTCCCAATAATGTTAATGGTAATTCCATCCATTCTTTAAAAACTTTCATCAATAAAGGGGTATAGTCCAATTTAAATATATTATGTAAATTATTATCTTCTCGTATCCTAAAATATTTTATTCCATTCATCAGCCATTTAAATTGAGTATAGTTACCTCTAGAAAGAGGCATACTCTCACTTTTATCCCAATATAATTTATATCCAGATACTATTAAATATTCATTTAACCTTAAATATAATTTACTTTCCAGTTCTGTCAAATAGATTATTACATCAGCTGCAAATAAATTAATCTTATATTCCACTCTACCAACTCTAAAACCTTTAATATCAGAATCAGACCAAATCAATACTGCTAAAATAAATAAAGCTAGAGATAATGGACACCCTTGTCTGCTAGATCAGGTTAAGTAAGAAGGCATGGATATTTGGCCATTTGTTACAACTTTAGCTTTAAATCCATTATATAAAGCTTTAATCCAATTTGCAAATATTGGTCCCAATCCAAACTTATCAAGTACTTTAAATAAAAAAGTCCCATTCTAATCTGTCAAACACTTTTTCAGCATCTAAGGCCACTGCTACACTTAACTCTCCTTTCTTTTGTGCCAGGTGTATTATACTCAATAATCTAGTCACATTATGTGCTAATTTTCTATTTTTAACAAAGCCAGTCCATATTTATTAATTTTTGCAAATATTTTAGTAACCAATTTGATAATATCTTTGATATTATTTTATAATCTGCATAAAACAATGAAATTGGTCTATATGATTCTGGTTTTAAAGGAATTCCATTTTTTTTGGTATTACCATTATTATTGCCATATTAAAATGATTAAGGTATGCATTTCAGTCACCTGTCCTAGTACTTCCATAAATGGAGGAATTAGTAAATCCTTAAAATCTTTGTAAAATTCAGACAGGAAACATCCTCTCCCAAAGACTTATTACTTTGTAATGAGTTCAGTGCTTCCCTAATCTCTGCTAAGGTGAAAGGGACAGTCAATTCTGGGTAAATTTATTTGTGACAAAAATATTATCTATTTTATTATCATCATTTAAAGACACTGATTGATAAAATTTTGTGTAAAATTGTTCAAAATTTTCATTAATTTATTGTTTATAAGTAATTAAATTAAAATCACTTTTAGTTACCATAATTGTTCTCAATACTTGTTCTGTTTTCAACTGCCATGCAAGAATATTGTGTGTTCTCTCACCCAATTCATACCTCTATTTAGTTCTCATTATTGATTTTCTTGTTTTATATGCTTGTAGAGTATTATACTGAAGCTTTTTATTAATAAGACGCCTTCATTTATCCTCATTTATCTGTCACTGCAAGTCCTTTTCTAAATTTGTTATCTCTGTTTATAGTTGTTCTACTTCTTTCATATAATCCTCTTAATTTTAGAAGTATAACTTAATATTTGATCTTGTAAATATGCTTTCATTGTGTGCCATAAAATAAATTTATTGTAACTGAATTGGAATTAGTCTCAAAGAAATACCTTATAATGAATTTACAATCATCTTTTCTTTTTAATAACATAGAATTGAACCTCCCTGTAAGCTGATTTTTCTCTGTCCAACATTGTTAATGTTAACAACAAAGGAGAATGATCTGTTGAATTCAACCTTGAAGTTGCACAGATACTAAAAAGAAATAAATTCTAGCATATTAATCATGCCTATTTGAATAAAAGGAGTAATCATGTTCTCTTGGATGAATTCTTCTCTATGATCTATTATGTTTAAATCATTCATTAACAACAATGTAGCTTTGGCTGCTTTTGTCCTTATTATTGCTCTTGTAGATCTATCTATAACTGGATATAAACAAAAATAAAAATCTCCACCTAGCAATATATTTTCATGTGCATTTGTTAAATTTATAAATGTTTCTTGTATAATTTTTTTATCATTTATATTTGGTGCATATATATTAATAAGTGTCCAATATTCTGAAAATAATTGAAAATGACTTTAACATATCTCCCTGTAGGATCACTAACTACATTTTGTATTTTAACCAGAAGATTTTTATTTATTAAAATGGCTACTCCTCTATCTTTAAAATTAAATAAAGAAGTCATAGCATACCCTACCCAAATGAGTTTCTTGCACAGTTATATCAACCTTCATTTTCTTGATATGTGCCAAAATCCTTTGTTTTCACTGCTCAATTAAGCCCATTAATATTAAAGCTTAAAGTATTCAATTCTTTACCAATTTTTTTATATCTTTTTAAATCAATTGTAAAACTGTATCTCCTCTTCACCTCTTCGCTTCCAACTCCTTGCTATTTCAAATCTTTTTTTAATCTCTTTTGCTTAATCAAATCAGGTAAAAAAGAAAGAGAAGAAAAAAGATAAAGTAAAGATAAAAACAAACAAAAACCCTTCTAAGGTAATTTGAATAAAACACAACATTATCCCTCTCTATTTTACGGGTTGTGGCCCAAACCACAAAAACACACATTTCAATAGATAGAAGTCCATTTCTCTCCAGATCCCCCCCAACCCAATCCGAATGTTCACCATTATTCCAAATTCATTTCCATTAGGCAGAATAAAATAATTGTAATACATTCTTAATAAATCAAGAAGAATTTCAGACTCCTGCTTGTGTACACCGCCTGGTCAGCTTCCTGGTGAATAGTCGGTAAGATATCTGCATATTCTTGTGAACGTAAAAAAGGATCTGTAAAACTTGTTCATTCCTCCTTGCACAAAAATCTTGAGTTACAAAGTGGTGTAGAATAAATTGATAACCTTTTTTTTCCACAAGGTATTATTTTCTGGATTGAATTCTTTCCTTTTCTTCAACAACTCAAAACTAATATCAGGATAAAAGAATTCTGTTAAATTCCATAATATTCCATTGGAGTCTTTCTTTTTAAAGTTTGCTTTTCTGCCAAGTCTAATGCTTTCTCTCTAACCTGATAGCGAAGAAACTTTATCAATATAGACGATGGTTTTTGATGTGGTTGCAATCTTAAAACCCTGTGTGATCTTTCTATTTCAATGACACCTTGAACTCATTCTGTGCAAGAACTTCAGGGATCCAACTCCTCCTCCTCCTCCTCCTCCTCCTCCTCCTCCTCCTCCTCCTCCTCCTGCTCCTCCTCCTCCTCCTCCTCTTCCTCCTCCTTCTTTTTTTTCTTCATCCTCTTCTCCTCCTCCTCCTCATCCTCCTTCTTCTTCATCTTCATCTTCTTCATCGTTGGCTTGCAATTCAGCTTCAATTTCTTCTTCTGTAGCCAGCGTTTTGAACAGGCTGCCTTCTCCAATGACTCCTTCATATTATTTTGATCTGCGCATGTGAATCTTCTCACACATGCACAATGACATTTCTTTTTCCTCTTAGGCGTCCCTCCATAACTGCAACTGCTATGGCACCACAACCCATTGAACAGTCACCTTAGGAACTCTCATCAGTCAGCTATAATCTCCTAAAATAGCACCCGGATCCACCTGTGAGGTAGGCCTTTCTTCTGGTCCTTGTTGTTTTCCTTGATGTGTTCCCAATGTGTCAGCGATGTTTTTCTCTCTCTTGGGGGATATTAAGAAAATACTTCCTGTCTATTCTTTAACAGTTTTGGTCTCCTTATTAATTTACACTTTTTTAACTATTTCTCGGGAGAGCCAGGTTCTTACTTCCTGATTCTACCTCATCACGTGGCATCCCCTGATGGAATCCTTCTTGAACTAAATGTAGACTGCAGAATTTGCCTTCTATACTCACTTTCTGATCATAAGTACCATTGATGTCATAGAGACAAATTAAATATGTAGGATTATATTAAATGATAGAATTGTAGCATCCTTCAGCCATTATGTCCATGTCATTCATTATATCTATCTACACAAATCCCATTTATCTACGTAAGTCCATCATCTTCTATACCTTAGTGATTCAAGTATATTTAGTGCATGAGTCCTGTTGGAAAATTTCCAGTATCATGTTACAGCATCGAATGAGCCATTTTTCCTATAATGCAATCGCTTTGGATCAATTCAGTTTGAACCACTTCTTGTCCTTTTCCCATAGCTATTTAAATTCATTTTCTTTTTTCATTTTCTTTCTTCAATCCCACTTCCTTTTAAAAATTATTCTAAATGTTACTTGCATTGTTATTTTTGGAGTTAAGCACAAAAGCTAGGCTTCTGGCCAGATGTAAGAAAACAGAAGTGCTGGGATTTCATAGCGGTTCACGTGAGAGGAAAAACCATCAACTCAAGTAAATTGGCATAGAAGATTTCTTGACACAAAATTAAAAAGAGCAGGGGAACTAACCCACGTTCTCTGATCAATATTAGTCCCTGAACTAAAATCAATGATCTTGTAATATTAGAATCATAGAATCGTACACAGCGAATCAAACACTTCTGTCCACTGAGTCCATGTCAACCATTTATACTCATAAGACCGTAAGATATAGGAGCAGAAATAAGCTATCCAGCCCATCGAGTCGGTCATTTAACCATGAGCTAATCCAATTTCCCACTCAGCCCCACTGCTGGCCTTCCCATAATCTTTGATGTCCTGGTTAATCAAGAACCTATTAATTTCTTCCTTAAATTATGGCCTCCACAACCATCTGTGGCAATAGATTCCACAGATTTACCACTCACTGTCTCAAGAAATTACTTCTATCTATGTTCTAAGTGGACGCACTTCAATGCTGAAGTTGAGCTCCCTTGTCTTAGAATCTTTGACATGGGAAACATTCTTTCTACATCTACTCTGTCCATATGTTTCAATTACTACAAGCTCCCATTTTTAGTAAAATGGGATTATCACTGTAAGGGATAGTATTGATAGGATGGACTGAATGGTCACACTTAACATTTAAAATTTCACACAAACACAACACTCATCACAGCCCAGCGACAATTTGATACATTATAAGAAATGAGAGAAAGTTTATCACAGTCTGCTCTAGAATTCGAAACATTTGCAAAGATGTGATTTTGCAAAGGGAGAACCATTCTGATGGCTGAGGAGAAAGCAGCTTTTTGAAGCAGCTCTTGTGGGCAGCAATATTTTGTGGAATTTAGAGAAAAGCCTGCTCTGAAAGTGACTGGGGCCTTTTTAATGGATTGACCTGAGCCAGGAGTGTCTTTTTGGGAAGCAAAGTGCTTCCTTTTGATTGTGACTAACAGTGAAGGTCACTTGGAAACACTGCTTCATTTTAAGTGAAGTTACTTTCAGTGACCGATGCCAGGGTCTTGGAAGTTTTGTGGAGGCCCGCCCAGTTCGAGTCTTGTCTACAAAAGTGCCAGGAGAGTTGTGACCACAGCTCATGTGGATGGACAGTTCTTCAAAGGCAACAGAAGAATAATTCATGAGTCTGGAGCAGCCATAACTCCAGCCTTCCCATCAGTTCAACATTAATTCTGGGAATCAAATTTCAAAGACCTATGCTTCAACACTGAATTTAAAAGACTAAACTTTGAAGTAACTTTCTGGATTTTGGCCTGGTTTGGGTATCACACACACACACACACACATACACACACACACACACACACATACACACACACACACACACACACACACATATACACACACACACACATACACACACACACACACACACACACATATACACACACACACACACACACACACACACACACACACACACACACACACACACACATTAGAAATTTGCGCATAGCTGGGTATAGATTTAGTGTAAGGATTGTTTGAAAGTTAAGACTATAGTTTAAGAGTTAGAAATAAAATTAGTTTTAAAATTAAGCATTGTCTGCTTCATTGTCTATTGCTGTTCGTTATGCAGAATTCATAATGCAATATTCAAAATGTTTCAGTCAGATTCCCTTCAGTCTCCTAAATATCAATGATTATAGGCAAAGAGCTGTCAAATGTTCTTCAAATGATAACCCTTTCAATCCTGAAATCATCCTTGTGAATGGCCTCTAAACCCTTTCCAATGTCAGTACATCCTTTCATAAATAAGGAGCCCAAAACTGCTCACATTACTCCAAGGGAAGTTACACCATTTCCTTATAAACCCTCAGCATCACATCCTTATCTCTTATTCTATTCCTATGGAAAGGAATGGCAGCATTGCATTTGCCTTCTTCACCACTGAATCACCCTGTAAATTTACCTTCAGGGTATCCTACATAAGGACTCCCAGGTCTCTTTATATCTGTGAATTTTCAATTTTCTCCCCATTTAGAAAATAATCTGCCAGTTTATTTCTCTACCAAAGTGCATGAGCGTACTCTTTCTGACATTGTATGTCATTTACTACTTCTCTGCGCATTTCCCTAATCTATTTTCATCCTTCTTCAGCCTTTCCATTTCCTCAAAACTACCTTCCTCACCTACTTTCGATTACCTGCAAACTTGGCCACAAAGCCATTCCATAGTCTAGATCATTGATGTACAACATCAAAAGAAGAAGACATAGCACTGACCCCTGTGGAATAACTCTAGCAAATGGCAGCCAATCAGAATATGATCCTTGCATTCTCACTCTTTTCTTTCTGCCAATCAACCAATGCTCTACACAGGCTTGTATGTTTCTTGTTACAACATAGGCTCTTAGCTTGTTAAGTAGCCTCATGTACAACAATTGTCAAAAACATTCTGAAAATCCAAATGCACAACATCTTCTCCATCTTATTTCTCTATCCTGGATGTCATTTCTTGAATGATTTCCAATAGGATTGTCAAGCAAGATTTTCCCTTGAGGAAACCATGCTGGCTTTGTCATGTTCCTTCAAGTACCCCATAACCTCACCCTCATCTTCAGAATCAGAATTTATTGACATGAACAAATAAAATTTGGAGTTTTGTGGCAGCATCACAGAGCAAACATACATATTGTAACCATCTTACAACATTACTGTTAAAAGTGAAATAAGAATAACAGTGCCTGAAAAGTTAGGCAGTATCTTTAGTTCATTGATTATTCAGGAATCTGCCTGCAGCAGGGAAGAAGTTGTCCTTGTGCCATTGAGTGCCCATCTTTAGGCTCCTGCACCTTTCCCCTGAAGGAGCAGAGTGAAGAGGGCATGGCCTTGGTGGAGAGGTTCTCTTCTCTGAGGATAGAGGCTGCTTTTTTTTTAAGGCACTGCCTCATGTAGATGTCCTTGATGGAGTGAAGTCTGGTGCCTGTGAAGTCACAGGCCAAGTTAACAACCCTCTGAAGTTTATTCTTGACCTGAGAGTTGGCACCTCCATACCAGACAGTGAGGTAACCAGCCAGAATGCTCTGTAGAAGTTTATGAGAAGGTGAGCCTTCTTTGTGATTGCATCAATGTACAGGCCCCAGGACAATCCTCAGAGATGTTGACACCCAGGAATCTGAAATTCTTGACCATCTCCACTACTGTGCTATCAATGAGGACTAGGTCAAGATCCCCTGACTTCTCCTGAAGTCCACAATCATCTCCTTGGTTTCAATGATGTTGAGCGCAAGGTTGTTGTCATTTTACCATTCAACAAGCTGATCTATCTCCCTCCTATAAGCTTCCTTATTGCCGTTTATAATTCTGCCATTGGCAAATTTGTAGATGGCTTTGAAATTGTGCCTGGCCATACGGTCGTGAGTCAGTGTTACAGCCTCTTCTTTTTATACTGTACATCAATGATTTAGATCATGGAATGAATGGCTTTGTGGCCAAGTTTGCAGGTGATATGAAGGTAGGTGGAGGAGAAAATTGACTCTAGCATCTTCCTAACCACTTACGTCAGGCTAATTGGTCTGTAATTTCCTTTCTGCTGCTTCCTTCCTTCCTTTATAGTGGGGTGACATTTATGATTTTTCAGTCCTCTGGAACCATATCAGAATTTATTGATTCCTGAAATATAATTTCCAATGCCTGCCCAATCTCTGCCACTATTCATTCAGAAACCTAAGGTGCAACCCACCTGGTCCAAGAGACTTATCCACCCTTAGACCATTCAGCTTTCTGAGTACCTTCTCCCTTGAAATAGTAACTACACTAACTTCCCTTGCCTTTTATCTCTGGACATGCGGCACACTGCTAATGTCTTCTATGGGGAAGACATGTAAAATACTAATTCAGCTCCTCTGCCATCTCCTTGCCTCCCATTGTTATTTATCCAGCATCATTTTCTAATTGTCCTATATCTACTCTCGCCTCTCTTATATTCTTTATATACTTGAAAAAGCTTTTTGTATCCTTGTTATATTATTTGCTTGCCTACCTTCATACTTCAACTTTTCCCTCCTGATTAGTGTTTTTAGTTGCTGCCTTCATGTTTTTTAACAACTTCCCAATCCTCTATCTTCCCACTAATTGTTGCTTCATTGTGTGCCCTTTCTTTTGCTTTTATGTTGCCATTGACTTCCCTTGTTAGCCACAGTTGTAACATATTTCCTTTTAAATATTTCCTGTTAGCTATTTATCGTGCACCTTCCCCATTTCTTGCAGAAACACCATCTCCCCACCCCATCCCCCCCGCAGCCGCCCACCTACTGCCTCCTTCCAATCTACTTTGGTCAGTTCCTCTCTCATGCCATTGTAATTCCCTTTACTCCACTGAAATGTTGACACATCTGACTTTAGTTTCTCCTAGTTAAACTCAATTTGAACTCAGTCACGTTGTGATCACTGCCCATGAGTGGTTCCTTTACTCATAGCTCTCGAATCACTTGTGTGCATTACACAGTACCCAGTCCAGTACAGCTGATCCCCTGAGAGGAGGCTCACCAACAGCTGCTCCAAAAAGCCATCTCATTGGCATTCTACAAATTCACTCTCTTGAGATCCAGTCCCAGCCTATTTTACCCAATCTACTTGCATGTTAAAATATCCCAGAACTGCTAGAACTTAGCCATTCTGGCACACCTTTCCTATTTGCGGTTATAATTTGTTGTCCATATCCCAGCTATTGTCTGGAGGTGTACATATAACTGACAACAGTGTCCTTTTACCCTTGCATTTCTTCACCCAACCCACAATTATTCTATATCTTCTGATCTTAAGTCACCTCCTTCTAATGATTTAATGTTATACCTTACAAAGAGAACTACACCGTCCCTCTTCTGCTTACCTCCCTACCCTTTCAATATACTCTGCATCCGTAGACATTCAGCTGTCAGACATCTACCCTATAGTCATGACTCCATGATGGCCACATCACATCTGGCAATCTGCAGCTCTACTACAAGATCATCCATGGTATTTCTTAAGCTGCATGCATTTAAATATAAAACTTTTAGCCCTGTATTTATTACTTTTTGATTCCATGCCCCTGTTGTATTGCAACTCATCCTCATTGCAGCAATTTTGCCCAATCTGACAGTCCTTCCACACACACTCCCTACCAACTGGTTCTACTTGTGTGCCAAATGCCTCTTCATTTTGAGTCCCAACCCCTGCCAATCTAGTTTAAACTCCCCCTCCCCTAGCCAACAGCATTAGCAAACCTCTCTGCCATGATATTGATTCCTCCCGAGCTCAGGTGCATTCCATCCCATATGCATTTTCTCCAGAAAATGTTCCAGTCATCCAAGAACTTGAAAACCTTCTGCCTCCTGTACTGGAATATTTCTAGGTATATTTGGGAGGTAAGATTAGAGTAGGTTACATACATAAACACACTTTTTAAAAAAACTTTATTTAAAAGATGTTTGAACAGCTTACAATCAAACAACAGAAAGAAATCAATTTATTTATATATATATATATATATCTTTGGCTTGGCTTCGCGGACGAAGATTTATGGAGGGGTAATGTCCACGTCAGCTGCAGGCTCGTTTGTGGCTGACAAGTCCGATGCGGGACAGGCAGACACGGTTGCAGCGGTTGCAAGGGAAAATTGGTTGGTTGGGGTTGGGTGTTGGGTTTTTCCTCCTTTGTCTTTTGACAGTGAGGTGGGCTCTGCGGTCTTCTTCAAAGGAGGTTTCTGCCTGCCGAACGGTGAGGCGCCAAGAAGCATGATTTGAGGCGATATCAGCCCACTGGCGATGGTCAATGTGGCAGGCACCAAGAGCTTTCTTTAGGGAGTCCTTGTACCTCTTCTTTGGTGCACCTCTGCCTCGGTGGCCAGTGGAGAGCTCGCCATTTAACACAATCTTGGGAAGGCGGTGGTCCTCCATTCAGGAGACGTGACCTATCCAGCGCAGTTTGATCTTCAGCAGTGTGGTTTCGATGCTGTTGGCCTCTGCCATCTCGAGTACTTCGATGTTGGAGATGAAGTTGCTCCAATGAATGTTGAGGATGGAGCGGAAACAACGCTGGTGGAAGCATTCTAGGAGCCGTAGGTGAATATAAAAATAAAACAGAATATATACAATATTTCAAAGTATTTCCAAATTCATATATTCCAAATAGGAAGACCACATTTTAACAAAAAAGGAATAATTATTATGCAAGTTACATGTAATTTTTTCCATATTAATACAAGCTCTCAATTCATTATGCCAACGTACTATATTAATCTCTACATTATCTTTTCAAGTACTAGCTACACATTTTCATGCTATAGACAACACTAAGCATACAAATGCAATTTGAAATTTATCCAACCCCAATCCCTTCAAAGAGACCATATAGCCCCACAAAAATATTGATGGATCTAATGGTAATTTAATTTTAAATATTTTTTCCAAAACCAACCTAATTCCTTCCCAAAATGGTTGTACTTTAACACAAGACCAAACGGCATGTTAAAAATGTTCCAGTACATAATCCACATCTAAAACAAGAGTCCGAATTACTAAACCCAATTTTTTTCTGTTTCTTTGGAGTCAAATATAACTGATGTAAAAAATTATAATTAACCATTCCATATCTTACATTCATCAATTTAGTTGCACTTTCATAACACATAACGTCCTAATTCTCTTGAGGGATAATATAAGTTAAATCACTTTTCCATTTAGTTCTAGATTTTTCCCATCCCGGATTATCCATACTTTCTTGTAACAATTGATACATATCTGAAATATAACCTTTCTTTGGTATAGAGGAAATTAAAGACTCAAATTTTGTCAACAAAGGTGAATTCATCTCTTTACCATAATAATTTTTTATCAAATCTCTGAGTTGATAATACACAAATAAAGAATTTACAGATATATCAAATTTCTCCCTCAATTGATTAAAGGAAAGAAACTAGCCTTCTTCAAAACAGTCCTGAACTATCTTTATACCCTGAGAATTCCAACTCTTTAAATGATTATTAAACATTGAAAAAGGAATAAGCTGATTATTTTATGATAGGGTTTGAATTGATAATTTACCCTTCGATCCTAAAACCATATTTCTTTTAACCATATATCTTTAACAAGTATTTTAATACCGGCATATTACATTCCCGCAATAAGTTCTTATTCCACTTATATATAAACTGATGTACATCAACTTCAGAAATACAAGCTATTTCCACCTTCGCCCAACTCGGGGGTTGGTCAATATCCATCAATCTACTGAAAAATTTCAACTGAGCAACTTCATATTAATTTTGAAAATGAGGTAACTGAAGTCCACCTAATGCATATTTCCATGTAAGTTTAAGGAAAGCTACTCATACTAATTTTCCCTTCCATAAAAATTCCCGCACAGCTCTGTTCAAATCCTGAAAAAAGCCCTTTGAAAGCAAACATGGTATCGACTGAAATAGATGTTGGATTTGAGGAAAAATATTCATTTTAATACAATTTACTCGACCAATTAATGTTAACGGAAGATCTTTCCATTTAATCAAATCTATTTGAATCCTTTTTAATAAAGGAACATAATTTAATTTATATAAAGACTGATAATCTGCATTTACTATTACTCCTAGATATTTAATTCTATCTGACTATTTTAATTTTATAATATTTTTATATTTTGAGTAATCTCCTTCCCCCAACTGGCAGTATTTCACTCTTATCCCAGTTTACCTTATATCCAAATAACTCCCCAAATTTCAACAAACAATCTTGTAAATATTTCAAAGACTGCTCCGGGTCTGTCAAATACACCAACATATCATCTGCAAATAAATTAATCATATTCATCATCTGCAATTCTCATCCCTTTAACCTTATCATTCTGTTGTATTGTCTGAGCTAACAGTTCAATAGCCAATGCAAACAAGGCTGGTGATAATGGACAATCTTGCTGAGTCAATTGCATTAATTTAAATGGTAAAGAAGTTTAACCATTTTTCAAATTTTTATATAGAGCCTTAACCCAACCAATAAAATAAGGGCCAAAATTAAACTTCTCTAACACCTTAAATTAAAAATTCCATTCAACCCTATCAAAAGCTTTTACCGCATCCAGCGCAACCAGTGGTTGGGTTGCTGTCTCGATGCATTGACCAGTGTTATCAATATAAGGATATTGTCAGAAGCATTTCTATTCTTAAAAAAAAACAGTTTGATCTATATGTATCAACTGAGGTAAATATTTAGCAAGTCTATTTGCTATAATTTTATAATCTGAATTTAATAAAGAAATAGGTCTATGCAAAGATACTTTCAACGGATCCCTGTCTTTCCTTGGAATCACAGTAATTATAGCACTCAAACAAAATTCCAGTAACAACTGATCCTCAGATATTTGCTGCAATACATCTCCAAATATAGAAGCTAAATCTTCATAAAATATTTTATAAAATTCACCTGAAAATCCATCATCCTCTGGCGACTTTCCATTCGGCATCTCCTGTATAGCTTCTTTAATCTCAAAATCTGTAAATGGAGCTTTCAATTCCTTAACCTCCTCCTCCCCTAAAACAGATAATTTTTTAGATAAAGAAGATTCAATAGAACCAACATCCTGCTTTCCCTCAGAAGTATATAATTTTTGATAAAATGAATAAAACTGCTCATTAATTTCCCGAGGTTTATAGGTAACTATTGAATTATTTTTAACAGCATTAATAGTTCGTAATGTCTGTTCCATTTTTAATTGCCATGCTAATACCTTATGTGCTCTCTCACCCAATTCATAATAACATTGCTTAGATCAGTGAAGTAAATGCTCATACTGGTAAGTTTGTAATGTATTATAATGTAATTTCAACTTCTTTAAAACAGCTTTTTGTTATCTTCTGTAACATCTTTCTGAAATTCCTTTTCCAACTCAGTGATTTGTTTCTCCAATGTTAAACTTTCTGCCACATTTTTAAAAAACTTTCGTAGTGTAACTAATAATTTGCCCAAGCAAACATGTTTTCAATGCATCCCACAGTACAAAATTACTACTTACTAAATTAATAATCTCAGCCAAGAATAAAAGTAATAAACTCTGGTTTCCTCAATAACATTGTGTTAAACCTCCATCTATAAGGCAATTGCACCACTTCTGGACTTGCACAGGAGAAAAACAACATAGAGTGATTTGATATAACCTGACTTTTATATTCACATACACACACTTTAAAACAGATCTTATTTGAAATATTGAAGAATTCATATTCAGTAACTTTACAGAAACTATTGAGAATGTCGTGCACATTTCACAAGTAGGTGCTAATTGAAATGACATCATTAAAACAACAAGCAGGAGATGCTCTGGTTGTTAAAAGCTTCTTTGCAAGGGTTTTGACAGAGTGCACAGAAAGGTCACTCCTGGGTTTTTGTTCACTTAAAGACAACAGCTTGACCAAGAAGATTAACTCCTATTGTTTGCTGGAGAAGGTCAGAGGTTTTTCAAGTGAGAGAGTCACTTGGCATGGGACTGTGGGGCTGGGATAGCTGGCGGGGGAGTACATGGCTGGGGCAGCCGGTGGGAGAGTACGGGGCAAGGGTGGCTGGTGGGGGAGTATGGAGCAGGGGTGGCCGGCAGGGGAGTATGGGGCTGGGGTGGCCAGCAGGGGAGTGCAGGGCTGGGGTGGCAGGTATGGGGCTGTGGGAGCCATTCCCGAGAATCCTTTCTTATCGAAAGTTCTCACTTTTTAAATTTAGTGGGATTTAGAGTGCGGGCTTAAGCCCCGTTCTAACCCCGCTGGCTGCTCCAGCCTCATATTCCCCCACCGGCCACCCCAGCTCCATACTCCCCTGCTGGCCGCCCCAGTCCCTTACTCCCCTGCTGGCCGCCCCAGTCCCTTACTTCCCTGCCAGCTGCCCCAGCCCCGTAGTCCCACGCCGGGGGACTTTCAGGCAGCGGGGAGGGTAGGTTTCCACAGTGGGGAGAGTAGGTGTCCGCAGCGTGGTGGGTAGGTGTCAGCAGTGGGGCTGTCAGTGGGTCTCCAGCTGACTGTCAACAACCTGCCTGCTGCTAGGCACCTGAAAGCTGCTAGCAGCTTTACATGAGCTGCTTTCAGGTGCAATGGAGGATTCTTGGAGCAGGATATTATACCTATAAGGGAAGGGATAGGTAGGTAAACCTCCTGGCAGGGTTCTTCACTTTCAGGTGGCCACTGGACAGCTGCATAGGAGTACAATAGATGGCTTTACAGTCGGGTATTGTGGCCACCTGAAAGTGGCTGGAAAGGGAGACAGACAGCTGAAACAAGCAGAGAAGCTTGTTGGAACTGAAACAGAAAAGCTCCAGAGTGGGGGATGGCTGAAAATGCTATCTGTCTGATGTTTCTCTTGGAATAAGTGGAACAGAAAGGAACACTGTGGTAGCCTGAAAGAAAGAGGTTACCCTGATGGGGAAAGTTTCATCAACGAGACATTGAGGTGACTAATGGTGGTACCTCAGTTTAGGAAATCCTGGAATCATACATCTCTCTCTACAAACCTACAAGAACCTTCCTAAGTGGTAAACATTTACCTTTCAAGCACCAAAGCCTGGTGAACTTTATTAATGTTAAATTCTGTGCATAGTATAAGAATTGCCTGCAACCAGGAAACTTGAGAATGAGAAGTGAGATTGAACTGTGAACCAAATAACTTTTCTTAAATTTACACACACATTACATACACGTGCGCTTAGAATTAGAAGGGGGTTTAGTTACGTTAGTAGAGATGTTAAAGTTTGATTCTATTTTCATGTTTAAAGATAATTAAAACAACTTTTGTTTAAGTATCTACTTGTCTTGGTGACTATCTATTGCTGCTGGGTTTTGGGGTCCTTTTGGACTCGTAACATTGCAACCTCTCCTCAGCCACTCTGTTGCCTGCGCTATCTTTCTTTTCTGACCTTCCGTACCTCATGGCACTAGGAACAATCCAGAGATTGCCATCTTGCAGAGCATTCTCTTCAGCCTCTTTCCCTAAATCCTTAAAGTAACTTTGCAGGACCTCTACCCCATTCTTGCCTGTGTCATTGGTACCAATATGTACCATGACCTCCATCTGCTCACCCTCCCCTTCAAGAATATTCTGTACTCACTCAGAAATATCCTGGACTTGAGCATTTGCGAGGCAACACAGTATCCTGGAGTCTATTTTGCCGCCATAGAATATCCTATCTGTTCCCCTAACTATGGAGTCCTCTATGACTATTGTTCAACCTTATTTTACCCTTCCCTTCTGAGCTCAGAGCCGACCACTATGCTATTGGTATGACTGTTGACTTGCTCAGATACATTATCCCTCTCAGCTACATCCAATGGGGTACACATGTTGCTGAGGGAAATGACTGCAGTGCCATCCTTTACTGACTTCTTTCTCCCTTTGCCTCTTTCAGTGTTCACCCATCCACAAGCTGAATCCTGCATTCTGGATGGAACCACCTGCTCAAATGTCTATTCCTTGATTTGCATGATCCTCTGTTCATCCAACTCCAGCTGGAGTTGGGTGGACCTCCTACAGATGTAGTGAAAGGGGAAGCCATCAGATTCCAAGAATTCCCACATTCCTCAGGAGGAGCATTTGACTGTCATACCTGCCATCACTCTGCCAAGATGAAATCAGCAATAATGAAAGGAAAAAAAAACTTACCCTTCTTATCTGCTTCTTTGGCATCAGATTCTTCTCTCTGATGCCCCTTGAGCCAAAGCCTCAACTCCCCACTCCAACTCTGGCCTACTCACATGATGACAGCTCCACTTACTCCTCTCACCAATTTAAGCAAGCCTGTTCCTGTACTCTTCCACTCCTAGTCCTGGCCGCTCCACTTCTTTTTCAATCTTTTTATTTGTTTTAATATATGCAAAATACATAGGTACATATAGCAATTATAATAATAATAAAGTAAGTTAATATCAAGTTGCAAGTATCAAGTAATGATATTAAATGGTTATTAAATGGAAAAAAGGTAAAAGAAAAAGAACATTTATTTCTAAACTGTTACGAGCCCAAAGGTCTCAAAAACCCAGCAGCAACAGAAATTAACCATAACTATGGCTGTTTAAACAAAACTGGGTTTATTTTCTTAATACATAATAATAACTTGAATCTGTTACTTAACTCATCCTGACTTAACCCCCTCCTAATTCTAAGTGCACGTGTATGTAATGTTTATAGGTTCAGGAAAAATGTTTTCACTGCCCAATTCATTTCTCCAAGTTCATTCGAATCAGGCAATCCTCCACATTGTGCACAGAATTAAACATTTATTATCTTCACCAGGCTCTGGTGCTATAACTTAAGTTATTACCACTCAGGAAGGTCTTTGATGGTTTCAGAGAGATATTTGTTGTTTGTTGGACATGCGCAAACTGATCTTAGGCTAACAATACAGCATAACTGATAAGCAACATAGATGGGGTGAATATTAGACCCATAGAACCCTGCAACACAGAAGCAAGCCCTTTGGTACATATAGTCCATGCCAAACTATTATCCACATTGTCCCATTGACTACACCCAGACCATAGCCCTTCATAATCCTGCTGCCAATGTAGTATCTAAATTTTTTTTTGTTATCAAAATTGAGCCCATATTCATCACTTTAGCTGGCACTGCATTCCACACTCTCACCAATCACTGCATGAAGATGTTCTCCCTAATCTTCCTCTCAAACCTTTTATCTTTCACCCATAGTTCAGCCATTCCCCCTTAGGACTCAAAGTTTATCACCCCCCCCCACTCTGTGAAGCAGTCAAATTTAGTTAGTTTCATCTGTACTTTTACCGACTACATAAAAAAAATAAATGATATTTTATGATTTGAGCATGTGGTCCCCTTTAAATATATGGTCCCCACTGAGAAGGGCAGCACGATTGGCGTAGTAATCAGCGCAACATCTTTCTAGCGCAAATGATCGGGCCTGGGGTTTGAATCCCATGCTATCTCTGAGGAGTTTGCACTTTCTCCAAGATTTCCCTTGGTGTTCTGGTTTCCTATCATCATTTGAAACATACTGGGAGTGTAGGTTAATTGGGTGTAAATTGGATGGCACCAACTTGTGGGCCAAAGTGCTTTATGTCTAAATTTAAACATCTAAAAAAATTAAATTTAAATTGAAGTGACTACTTCTTGTTTCACCTATCCTCAGCGGAAAATGTCTGCTTGCATTCAGTTTATCTATACCCCTTATAGTTTCGTGTACCTAAATCAAATCTTCACTCTTTCTCTGTGCTCCAGGCAATAAAGTAACTATTTAATCATTTCCTGAAACTCAGCTCCTCAAGTCCCGGCAACATTCTTATGAATTTTCTCACCTACCCTCCCCGCTGCCTGACAGCCCTCTGGCACAGGACTATGGGGATGGGGCAGCCAGCACGGGACTATGGGGCTGGGGTGACTGGCGCAGGACTTCGGGCCCCTGACATTCCACGCCAGCCGCTCCAGCCCTCTAGTCCCGCACTGGCCACAATTTGGTGTCGGTTTAAAGAGAATGTGGAAGGCTTGTTAGTTGCAGTTAATCTTTCATATTGATTTTTGCATTCTGGAGAGAGTTCTACATGAGCATCTCTCAACCTTTGCGTCCTTAAACCTGATAAACCAAAACCGGCAGAAATTCTATCATAAATTATCATTGATCAAGAGGAAAGGATACATCAATAAGGAGCAACATGCAGAGATATTGTCCTCGAGAAAACAAACCAACAACTGTTTTGTGGACGACAATTAAAGTTTATTTCTTTTGCATTATTTTCATGTAGTGCTGCTACAAGATGCTCCATAAACCAGCCGTGACTACGGCCACAGGAGCCGGCGTTCGTTCGGACGCGGCTCTTCTTCAGCCGGCACATTCAGGTGTTCAGGTGACAAAAAGGCATCTTCTCCACGCCCACCTGAATGTCCCAGCTGCACTCCCCCAGCCGCATCTGCCGGCACATTATCTGCGTCCAAGCACCTGAAAGCGACTAAAGATTAGTCACTTTCAGGATGAAAAGATATCTCTTTATTTTTGTCTTGAATACTTCTGAACTTAGGAGCAGGTTACCAGTGCCGAAGTCCTTCAGTCTCTCACGTTTCCACTACCATTCAATCACACGATGAGTGATCAATATATTTACCTAACTTGGATAAATATATACCCAGCCTGTGTTGGAGGCAAGGGCAGAATAAGCCTTCACAATTACATCAGGCCATGGAGTTAGAGGCAGGGAATCTTGCAGATAAACCTACTCCTCTCTGCCTCTCTCCCTTCAGCCACTCACACCTGCAATTCTATTCCCGCTACTTTAAAGTACATAAATCCTGACTAACCTCTAACTGAATCCTGATCCAGATCCGCTCCCTCTGGCAAAACTATGTGTGCCAGAGCCTACACGAGCAGATTAAATTAGACAAGAGGGGCAATCGACCTCATGAAATCGCTGGAGATCGCCGACGTAACATGGAAGCTTACTCGGTGAATGGCGTGGTGTCTGCACTGGGGCCGCCATCTTGGGACTCGGAACCACAGGCCAGCAGCCCAATACCATGTTAGATGAGCGAACCCACCAGAGCCGCAGTCTCCCAGGAGAACCAAAGTGCTACTTTAGCAGGCAATCGAACCATCCTTGAAAACACAGTCCAGCAAAAGACGCTACGTGCTCAATGTGCAAGAATAAGGGGGACTACATGAAGTTATGTCGGTTCCAGCTGCCTTTCAGTCCCAGCACTGTCGCACGTGCAGCATGGGAGCTGCCATCTTGGTCACTATCAGGTTCCAGGGATGATCACACCACAACATGGGGGCCACCATCTTGGATGCTACCAACTTCTGGAGATAACCATGCCACTGCTTAGGAACCACCATTATTTTCCCAGTCTAAAAGTCAACATGGGCCAAACTGCGAACTGACACTAGCCTTTGTGGTACTAGACCAAAACAGTCCACATCAGCTCTCTCGGTCTATGATGGACATCTCAATCAATGATCAGATGACAAAGCCTCTTTGATAGCTGGAGCTCCGAGAGTGTTATCCACCCCAAAACAATGCAGTATTACACCCTTAAAGAAAAGCCAGTACGCTATAATGTTACCCTGGCCTCAAAGTCCCACTCAACTGAGATCCGCAGCTACTGTGATGCTGACTGTGTGGGGTATGAATTCCAGGAACTTTAAACTCTTTATCATGCCCCAGCTCTGCGCACCAGTGCTTCTGGTGTTGGACTCTCAAGAGGATCGCAGTGCAATGCGATGGTCCCCTCCCCCCTCAGGGTTGGTAACCCGCAGTTCATCAGCACACTGCCCCCTATCATTCATGAGTGACGAGCTGTGCCAATACCTGCTGGGCAGAGATATCACCACCAGCAGGACCACTAGTTATAACCCTCAAGGGAACGGCCAGGTAGGGAGAGAGAACGCTACTGTATGGAAGGCCATCCTACTTGCCCTTAAGTCCAGGGGGCAGGAGATCCTTCCTGAGGCACTCCATGCAATCAGGTCACTGCTATGTACTGCCACCAATGCTACCCCATCACGAATGAATTTTCTCCTTCCCAAGGAAGTCTGCATTGGAGACCACCCTTCAATCCTTGTTGAGGTCCCCAAGGCCAGTGAAGTACAAGAGGAGCCATAAAATTGACCCTCTGGTCAAAAGGGTCCACTTCCTCCATACAAACCCCTAATATGCATATGTTTGTTACCCAGGTAGCCGCGAGGAAACTGTTTCCATCTGGGACCTTGCGCGTACGGCGGCACCCAAGGAACATACCCACCAAACTGCACCTCACCCTTTCCCAAGGACACACAATGCATACCAGGGCACCCTAGCCCTGCACCTGCCCCAGTCACTCCGGTCAAGTCTCCACACCCCCAGCAGGTTGACACAGTACCGGAGGTCCAGGATGCATCAACAGCCCCAGCTACACCAGAGCCACTGACTCTCCAACGGTCACTGTAGAAGACCAGGCCACTGGACAGACCTAACCTTAGGACTTTGAGCCCCACTCACCCTGCTGGTCAAAAATAAAAACAAGGGGTGACTGTGGTGAACTGCTGTACATTCATTTATCTGGCTCCACCCCACTATCTGACTGTACCCGTGCCCTCTCCCTCTTGGCCCTGTAAAAAGGCTCCAACACCATAACCCCTCCCCAGAAAGCCTGGGTCACAGCACAGGATGACCTTCAAGTTTATTGTATATAAAAACCTATATTTCCTCAACTCTAGTCTTTTGAGTTATTAATAGCGCTTCAAACATTAAAGTTTTCAGATTCTATGATTGTAGTAAAAACACCAAAATGCTGGAGGAACTCAGCTGGTCATTTCAGCATCAAGAACAACCAAAGATATGTTACCAATATTTTAGGTTTGATCCCTTCTTCAAAGAATAAGACAAATAAGCTAGAAGCAGGAAATCTAAGAAAGTTTCATAATTCAGACAATGCTGGCTGGGGGAGGAATCCAAACCAACAAAAGGTTATCATTAAGGACGAGGCAAGAATTTATCATGTTTGTGCAAATGAAAGCAGGCAAAAGGGAGAGAGACAGAGCTAGTGGAAGATGACGGCGGTGGGGTGGGGAGTGGGCTTTGGGCTTAATGAAGGCCAAAGTAGACGATATTAATGGCATCTGTTTGGAGGGTGTCCAGTCGGAAGATGAGGTGTTGTTCCTCCAAGTTGTGGGTGATCTCAGTCTGGCAGCCTATGAGAGCATGGACAGACTTGTCAGTAAGGGAATGGGATGGGGAATTGAAATGGCTGGCCACGCCATCACAGCAGACAGAGCCAAGGTGTTCAAAAAGGCGATCTCCCAGTCTGCATCCAACCTCTCAGATGTAGAGGAGACCACAACGGGAGCACTGGGTGCAGTAGATGACCCCTGCGGATTCACAAGTGAGGAGGTGTTGATGCAGGTGGAGCATCTCCTGTGGTCACAGGGGTTGGACTCAAGGGGATGAGTGGACTAGGGAGACATGGAGGGAGCAGTCCCTGCGTAAGGTGGAGAGGAGAGGAGAGGGGAATATGTGTCTAGTGGTGGGATCATGTAGTAGGTGGTAGAAATAGTGGCTGAGGATGTGCTGGGTTGGTAGGTGAGGACAAGAGGAATCTGTCTTGGGGTGAGTGAAAACCATGGAGGACATCTCTGATAATCTGGTATGGAAATCCTCGTCCTGGGTGCAGATGCGATGGAGATGGAGGAATTGGGCGAATGAAATGGAATCCTTACGAGGAACAGAGTGGGAACAGGTAGCTGTGGGAGTTGGTGGGTTTGCACGGGATAAGACAAATTCTCCAGTGCATGAATGGGGATATTGTAGCAATTATCTTTGGCTTGGCTTCGCGGACGAAGATTTATGGAGGGGGTAAAAAGTCCACGTCAGCTGCAGGCTCGTTTGTGGCTGACAAGTCCGATGCGGGACAGGCAGACACGATTGCAGCGGTTGCAGGGGAAAATTGGTTGGTTGGGGTTGGGTGTTGGGTTTTTCCTCCTTTGCCTTTTGTCAGTGAGGTGGGCTCTGCGGTCTTCTTCAAAGGAGGTTGCTGCCCGCCAAACTGTGAGGCGCCAAGATGCACGGTTTGAGGCATTATCAGCCCACTGGCGGTGGTCAATGTGGCAGGCACCAAGAGATTTCTTTAGGCAGTCCTTGTACCTTTTCTTTGGTGCACCTCAGTCACGGTGGCCAGTGGAGAGCTCGCCATATAACACGATCTTGGGAAGGCGATGGTCCTCCATTCTGGAGACGTGACCCATCCAGCGCAGCTGGATCTTCAGCAATTATGTACGGTCAGCAAAACCCCAGTAAACAGCTGGCAGGATGCTTGTTTCTCAGGTTCACAAGGAGGTTCCAAAGATCAGAGCACTGTGGGAATTTCTCAGGAAACTCCAGCCCAATAGATTTTTAGCATTTTCCCTACTACTGATCAGGCTAACCTTCCGTTCATTTCCTGACGTCTCATCTTCTTTTCTTTAATACAAGGATTTTACTTGTTACTTTTAAAGTGGTTAGCACAACGCTGTTAAAGCACCAGCAGCCGGGATTGAGGTTCCAATCCCGCGTTGTCTATAAAAAGTTTGGATGCTCTCCCCGTGTCTGCATGGGTTTTTCCCAGGGGCTCCGGTTTCCACCCACCCTTCAAAAAAATGTACCGGGTTTGTAGGTCTATTGGGTGTATTTGGGCGGCACGAGCTCATAGCCCTATTACCATGCCGTATGTACGTCTAAATTTAAACCACAGTACCATTCTAATATACAAAGAATACTGCAAGATCAGAACCTACCTAGCCACCTCTCTTAAAACCATAGTTTGCAGCTGATCAGATTGGGTATTTTGTTGACTTTCTGTCCCATAAGTTACTCGAGCATTATTTCCTTACAAACGCTAATTTCTTGTGCTGTCTGATTCTCCCTGGGCCCATTGTTCTTCTCTATATCTAGAATGTTATTTATATCTTCTACCATGAATTCAGAAACAAAATATTTGTTTAATGTCCCTGCCCTTTAATTATACCTTAATATAATTTCTTCTGTATTTGACTGTAAAATTCCTATGCTTATTTTTGCTAATTAGTTCCTGTTTACCTATAAAAGCCTTGACAATCAGATTTTTTGTGTTTCAGTAGGGGTGGGGTGAGCAATTTGGCTGCTGCAGGGGTTTCAGCGTTGTGAACTTGTGATCAGGTTGGGGCTGTGATTGAGCACTCTCCCACCCCTTACTGCCCCCCCCTCCCCCCCCCCAACCTTCAATTCCCTAAATAAGGATAAGAGCTCTGAAATAATATTTACATTGCAATCTGGAAGTTTTGATTTTGATTTCAAGCATAAAAATTCAAGTTCAAGTTCAAGTTTAACTCCTTTCGGTGCAAATTCACACTGCAAGTTTAAATCCAGTTCACTAATCTCAGTTAATTAATTCAAGTGATCTGATTCAGAGGTCTAGTGGAGCAAAGTCAGATTCCCTTCTCAAGGTTCAGTCGCATTTCTATCAGTGCAATGCACAAAACTACTGGAGAAATTCGTGCTTCATCTAGAGGGAGGAAGGGTGGGGGGGGGGGGGGATAATCAACATTTTGGGCCTGAGCCCTTCATTAAGGTATGAGCAAAGTCGAGACAGAAGCCTGAATAAAAAGGTGGGGTGGGGGGAGAGGAGGGAGGGAGGAAGGAGGTGGGAGGAGAATAAACTAAAAGGTCATAGGTGGGAGGGTAGGAGAGAGATAGGCTGAATAGTGATTGGGGCAGGCAGCAGCAGCTCTCTAATAGGAGAGGGAAGAGAAGGGGGTGGGAAACTGGAGGCAGGGTGATTTGGAAAGAAAGACTCGGGGAGAGGATTTAACGGAAACTAGAGAGGTCGATGTTAGTGCCATTTACTTGAGAGTGCCCAGACTCTCTGTATAACTTTATTTACATTGGTACGATGTTTGCAGTGATCACAGCTCTAGATACTGAACAAATAATTGTCAATTTCCATGTCATACATTAACATCTTGACATGCCCTAACTAGATCTCAAACTGCAGATATTAACATAAAGTTCACATTCATTGTCTTTTTGAACATGCATTCATTTGATGCAATCATTTTCATCCACATCTCTCTTTGAGATTGAATCATTACTTTTTCTTGTCAGTTCAACCTCACAGCATCCAACATTACACTTTATTCAGAGTTCATCGGTCTGGAATGGGGGCAGCATTGGTTCACCAGAACAACAGTGATAAATTCCAAGGAGATTTTATAGAAACCATAACCATAACCATATAACCACTTACAGCACAGAACAGGCCAGTTCGGCCCTACTAGTCCATGCTGTAGCAAATCCCCACCCTCCTAGTCCCACTGACCAGCACTCTGTCCATACCCCTCTAGTCCCCCCCTATCCATGTAACGAGACTTATATTCAGGGAAGGGATTGAAGGGAACTCACATCTGAAAAGATATGGAGCCATTGCAATTTGCCTACCGTCACAATCGCTCCACAGCAGATGCAATATCACTGACTCTCGACTCAGACTACAGCAACATGTACATCAGGCTACTCTTCATTGAGTATAATTCAGCTTTCACACCATCATATCCTCAGTGCTGATCAACAAGTTCCAAAACCTGGGTCTCTGCACCTCCCTCTGTAACTGGATCCTCGATTTCCTCATCGGAAGACCACCACGTCACTACAAATCGGAAACAACCTCTCCTCCTCACTGATGATCAGCTCAAAAACACCTCAAGGATGCGTTCTTAGCCCACTTCTCTACTTTCTATACACCCATGACTGTGTGGCTGAGCACACAAATTTGCCGATGACACCACAGTCGTCAGCTGAATCACAGACGGCAATGAGGAAGTGCACTGGAGGGAAATAGTTGAGTGGTGCCTGAACATTTGCAAAACTAAGCAGTTGATTGTGGATTTTGGGAAGGGGCAATCAGGAGAACATGAACCAGTCCTCATCAATGGAAAAGGTTAAGAACTTCAAGTTCCAGGTTGTCAACATCTCTGAGGCCTGCATGTTGATGCAATCACAAAAGAACTCTCACCAGTGGCTATACTTCATGAGGAGTTTGAGGAGAATTGGAGGTCAGATGTGCCAACTAGAATGTGCCTGGAAACAAAATGGGTGAACAATAGTATTGTGGGAAGAAAAAGCCAATGGAACAAGGGCTGGTAAATAGGTTCAGTATAAAAAAAAGTTTTTGATGATTGGCATGGAGAGTTGGGCCAAAGAGTTGGTTTCTGTTCTGTATGACTTTAAAGGGTGTGTCATAGGCAAAGTAAGCTTGCTGTTGATATTAGGGCCAAGGTGAGGTGAACTACTGAAAGATGCAATGGGTAGACAGTTTTGGAATGTCTACCTATCACGTTATTTAAGAATTTTACATATATCACTGATTCATCAAAAGCAGGGAGTGTAGGCTTTGTTCTCTTAAGACAATCCCTCCATCTCAAGAAGCAAATTCTTTCCACTCCCTTTTAACCAAGCATACTCTTCCTTAGATAGTTGTCTAAAACTACTTATCAACATAATGCATTCTCACCAAAAAAAAAATCTGGAACCACTCAGCGGAAAAGGCAGCATCGGTGAAGATGGAAATAGTATTAATGCTTCAGGCCAGTGAGGAGAATGTGCAACTGGAGTAGGACTTGCTTACTCTAATGTGAGAATATTTTATAGGAATAGTTTCTATACTTGCTTATTTTTTCATCATCTTACTATTGATTCATGTAAAAGGTTATCCAGAAAACTAACATCCAAGTCTCTAACATTTGCGTTCTTAGGTTTCATATTAACTGAATTGATTTGAAGTGCTTAAGTGTACCGAGATATAGTAAAATAGCTTTGTATTGCTTTCTTTCCAGACAAGCTAATTTATACAGCATGTAGTATAATAATAATCAAATAAACAACCAACAGTGTAGAGAGTAAAAACACAAAAGCTGGAGAAACTCAACAGGTCGGACAGTATACCTTATTTTCTGGCTCTCCATCCCATACGACGATGATGGTTCCTTTCAGTCAGTTTGTGGGGTTTGATGTGAGGATACCCCTCTCCTCAGAAAGGAACAGTGTTTGCGTGAATGGATTCAGGTGAGTAGAGGTTGCTCAGGTCCAGACTCACCTTCTCGACATCCCCTCCCGGATCCAGTGACATGGCAAGGTCCAAGGTGGCTGGGGGAAGTTTGTTGCAGTGAATGTCCAGACCAAGCTTCGATCCAAGGGTTACCCTTTCCGCGAATCACGGCGCATGTTTGCTAGATGGCCGTTGACCCTACAAGAGGGTTTGTCCGCCTGCAGGGTGTCTAGCCACTCTCCACACCAAGCAAGCCTGATGGGGAAGCCGGTTGGACCATCCAACCATGCGACAGGTAATAGCAGTAGCATTCCAACGAGTGAACTTATATAGCAAAGATAAAGATACAAGACTAATATTTCATGTTTGAGGTATCTTGATGAAGGGCTTAAGCACGAAACATTGGGTATGTATCTTTATCTTTGCTATATTAAATACACTGTCTGACCTACTGAATTTCTCCAGGATTGTGCTTCCACTTCACATCACAGTGTCTGCAGACATTTGTGTTTTACAATAGTGTAGGGAATACAGTTTTAAGCCTTATTATCTCCTTTTGGAAGTGTGTCTGAATGTTTTCACCTTTGGGATGCAGCAGTCTAAACACAAGTGGGTTGGCTTGGATTCTGCCGATAGTTTTTGAGTATCATTCCTGGATTTGAAATTTGACATTGGAAGCCTTGTTTTAACATTAAGAAAGTTGTCTTTTTTTAAATCTCCAGAAAACCTTAGCACAGATGATGTGGCACACATTAGCAGATGCTTTTCTTTCATCAGACTGCCCATATTGGGAGATAACTTGAAATAACTCAGGATCATTTTAAAGTAACTACATTCAGCCTGACAGAACCTGATTAAATTTGTGAACTGAATACCAGCTCTCAATATAACCATTGACTGTAATACAGACCGATGGTGTTGGGTTGTCTCTCACATTCAAGGGCCTTTCAATCTTACCCTGAGGGAGTAAATGTAAACTCAGAGCAGCACATGGTGCATCTATTAGCAGAATCTCACTGTTCTGACAGATAGGATTTCTCAAGATGGTATTTATATCAAACCTCTTTATACATTCATGGACTGGCCCTCAACTATGCATTCAACATGTTCATTAACAGAATGTTACCAAAAAAAGGATACTTACTGGGCATGTTTACATTGAGGGCTCCATGGTAACCACCATGCAAAAGTATTCTGGGCCCAGGGAGTGTTTTCCCTTCCTGTGGCCTCTGAAAGAAAGCATTAAGACCTCAGACTAGACGATGGAATGGATATTTATAACATTGTAATGTATGGATGAATATTATATTTCATTTATGTCTGCATTATAGAGAATGATAATCCTACCAGGTGCTCAGCAATATTCCAGAGAGTAGAACTTTGAAAAGAGAAGCTTAAAGAAGCTACGCCCTCTTGTGACAGATTGTACAACAACAACAGCATTCACAAGGAGGTAGTGATCTCCACGGAATTCTCCATCATTTCTGGAAGGTTTTAATGATATCTGAAGTCACCATCATTAGAATTTGAACTTTATTCATGGAAAAGATGTGGTCAACCCAGCATGTCTCCTGTGGCTGTGATACCTCACAGGCACTTTGGCAAGCATTGTGCCTTGATGTTTCAAGTGCTTGTCTGGAATTGACTATGGTGGCCATGTCATACGAACACGTTTCTGATGCGACAGGAATCAGGTAGCATCTTGGTAAAGAGCAGAAGCCAAAAGGCCTCTTGCGTCTCCATCACGGCAAAAACTAGGTGTAATGTTCACTGGAAATACCAAGAGCCAGCAGATCAACACATAAATTAGTCTGGAATACAGATCTGATGCCAAAGCTGTCATTTAGGAGCACTAGCCAACACCCTTTTCCTACTTTGCACATCTGAATATGTGTCAGGCAGCGTGAAGGACACCTCCAAGCACATCAATTATAGGGATCATCATCTACCTACAGATTCATCGCTACTTTGCTTAAAGTTGCAGACCTCTGCAGGGAGCGGCTTGGCAAGCACTCAAGAACATCTTGCTGACTTCATGCTTCTGAAGCCAGCTGCTTCCAGAACAGAAGTACACTAATAGGCTTGTGTCAGGGCTATGAGCATAAATGGAATAATAGTCAAAGGGTACACAGATCATTAAACTCAGTTGGGCTTATGAGTGAATGAATGATAGAGTTTTACAGCATGGAAACGAGTCCTTCGACCCAACTTACACGTCAAGTTTATTGTCATCTCATTGGACAAATACAATCCGACGAAACAGTGTTGTCTAGTTCACGGAGCCAAGCACACAGTCACACAAATGCAGACAGACAATAAGATATACAAGACAAGTGTGTATATGTGTGTGTGTGGGGATGTATATATAAATAAATTAATATTGTTTCCTGAATATGAGAGATTGGATGGTTAGTGCATGGTCGTTCCGCATTCTCACTGCCCATGGGAAGAAGCTGTTCCTCAGCATAGATGAGCTGGCTCTAATACTACTTCTTTCTCTTTCCTGACAGGTGTAGCTGCAAGATTCTGTGTGCAGGATGGAAGGGGTTCTTAATAATTTTGTGTGCCCTCTTTGGACGATTCCAGTAGATCACATTGATTGGGGGTGACTCCAGTGATTCCTCTCTGCCACTTTTATGATCCTGTGGAATGACCTCCAATCCATTTCTCTGCAGCAACCATACCGCACTGTGATGCAGCCGGCTAGGAGTTAGGACTCCTGTAGAAGGTTGGCATAATGATGGTCGGTAGCCTTGCCCACTTCAGTCTTCTCAGGCAGTGCAGTTGCTGCTGTGCCTTCCTGACAAGTGAGGAGATGTTGTGTGTCTATGATAGGTCACTAGTTCAGTGAACTTCAAGGAACCTGGTGTCCTCTTCTCTCTCCACTACAGAGTTACTGATGTGTAGTGGAGAGTGGTCATTCCAGAAGTCCACCATCATCTCCTTCACCTTGACCACGTTGAGACTCAGGTTGTTACTCTCGCACCGTATCACGAGATTTTCCTCCTCTTCTTTGTAGTGCGACTCATGGTTGTTGCTGACGAGGCCGACTGCTGTTGTGTCATGTTCAAACTTGATGTCACTGTTGGAGCTGGATCTGGTGATGCAGTCATGGATCTGAACATGAGCAGGCTGAGCACATAGCTCTGAGGTGCGCCAGTGCTCAACATGATGGTGCTCGACGTTCTGTTACTGACCGGGATAAACTGTAGTCATTCTGTTATCTATTGTAATCCATATGGTCTGTCCTGAGTTGGTCCCACTTGCATATATTAAGCCTATGTCCTTCTGAAACCTTCCTTTTCAGATACATGACTAATTGTCTCTTAAATGTTAAACAACTCCAATAACCTAAGGCCAACATCCCATTCAGCAACTTCTGCTTCACTTCTAAACACAGGTCACCTAGCTACAGGAAAGATATCAATAAGATGGAAATAGTGTAGAGCAGAGAAGATTTACTAGGATGTTGCTAGGACTTCAGGGACTGCATTACAGGGAAAGGTTAAACAGGTTAGGACTTTATTCCCTGGAGCGTATAACAATAAGTGGCGATTTGATAGAGGTATATAAAATTATTAGGGGGATAGACAGTGTGTGACTTTTCCTACTAAGGGTAGGTTGGATACAAACCAGATGACATGGGTTACGGGTGAAAGGGGAAAGGTTTAGGGGGAACCTCTTCACACAGAGAGTGGTGAGGTGTAGAGCGAGCTGGCAGATGAAGTATTGAATGCGGGATCAATTTTAACATTTAAGAAGAATTTTGACAGGTACATGGATGGGAGAGTAATGGAGCACTAAGGACAGGGTGCAAGTCATTTGTCAGTGGGACTAAGCAGAAATAATGGTTTGGCACAGAGTAGAAGGGCCAAAGGGGCCTGTTTCTATGCTTTAATGTTCTATGGTTCTATGAATTATATTAGGCTGAGGTCACAATGCAAAAACTTCAAAGTTAATGTAACAAATCAAATTTATGGATAAAATTAGACCATATTGCACACTGAGTTAATGATTCTTCTTTATACACTCTCTGACCCCACTTCTTTTCTGGTTTTGCCTGTCCTGTTGTCTCTGATCACATAACCTCAATAGATGCAGCAAATGGAGGAGACAATTGTGGGTGACATGAGCTGCTTTGGCCTCAAAACACCCAACTCACCTTGGGTAATAGTTATAACTTACACGGTTACATTAGCTAGTCGTCGCTGAAGAGCGAGGTATCAAGCTCCATCAACACCTGTTCTGAGCTGGTCTTGGATATTGCTCCATGACTCTAAACGCAAAGGTTTCTGTCAGATTTTCCAATGCTGGTTTCTCACCATGTACCCTCATCACTCCTCAGCTCAAGTCTGTCTATGGAGAAAAGAGCAGGAAGCAGGCCTTATGACTTACAATGTCTATACTCATCATGTTGTCAATCAAAGCTTCCCTGTGGATACCCCTCTGCTTGTGATTCAGGAGCTGATAAGGTGGTCCGACTTGTGATATGGGCATAAGTTTTGACAAATGCTGAGGGTGCAAGGCTATTTTAAAGGGCATCAATCTTAAATTCTGATAGAGAGATATTGTTATAAGATGAGTGAAGATGGTGTGGTAATTGAGGTCATAGATGCAGATGGCAGGATATGGTATTTAAACCATGGCACTCATGACATACCTTGTGATGCTGTATTCACATGCTGAGGATTGTGCTCCTTCCTGACTTTGACCTCAAGAGCTCTCTCCTGCTGCTATCTTTTCACCACGAGTCAGAAACTAGGAGTGGTAGTATTCCTGGCCCCTGCGGATATAAAGTTCACAGTGAAAACTACCATGTTCCTTCCTCCAAGTTAATACAGTTGGCAAAAAGATTTCAACATCTACTGTGACAACCATGTACCGCCATTCTACACGCATCTTAGTTATAGCAGACGTCATAGTGTCAACATGCAGGAGTACAGTAAAATCCGTGGGAGCTGGAATTCAAGCAACCGGCAGCCTCAAGCAACTGGCAAAAAAAAGCAACGAGGAAAACAAATTTAAAAAAAAAAAAATAGGTAAAATTGTAAAAAGAAATGTTCTCTGAAATGACACATAAAACTTGGGTGTTGATAGGACCACATATTCAGCCAGAGGAGTGCCTTGGTCATGCTTGCTTGAAGCAGCTGTTTGAATAACATTGTGTTTGAATGAAATGGTTGATGCAGCTCGCAGTTAGTGTGACTTTCACAAAGTGTTTCCTTAGCCCTACTTAGTAAGAGTCAGCTGGTCAGCGACTTTACCTGTAAACTTGGGAGGGGGAGGTTAATTATCTCTAATGTCTTTCGGGTGGCCCTGTGGAGGAGGAGGAGGAACCTGCCAATGCAGCGATGGATAAATGTTTTCAAAGAATGTGACTGAAAATAAATGAAAATGCTTTAAGATTTATATATTCATGCAAGTGAAGTTTGTTTAGTACAAGTATAAGTGTTCTTTTGTCTATTGTTTTATAAACTGTTTATTCTTAATGCAGATGTATTAGTTAGGTATTGTATGAGTAAGTCTCAAGCAACCAGAAAATATACTTATTTGGCATCTACCAATCCCCAAAGGTGCTGGATCTCTCTCTCTATCTATCTATCTATCTATCTATCTATCTATCTATCTATCTATCTATGTGTGTATAGATATATACATCTATATGTGTGTGTGTGCGTGTGTGTGTGTGTGTATGTGTGTGTGTAGATGTATATATCTATACATATATACATGTATATATCTACACACACACACACACACACACACACACACACACACACACACACACACACACACACACACACACACACACACACACACACACACACACACATTTTAGTTATTCATATTATACAGAGAGATATATAAGTGATCCCATCTATTACTTTTCCAAATAAAAGCACAGAATGCTGTTAGATTATTTTAGATTATTTATCTATGGGAATCTTACCACAATTGATCCTGATTCAGAACTTGAATAATCAATCTATTAATGACTTATCACATTTATCCAGCCTGGGGACAATAATGCAAATTATAATTTCTGAAACTTGCTGAGAACATATCCTAAACTTGCACTGACCTTTCCCAAAATATCATGCAGTTGCAAGCTGCAGTTGAGGGAGAGTGAGTACAGAGAGGGGTTAAATATGAATGCCCACCAGAATGTACTCATATGTGAACTTTTATTGTAATATGCTGCAGGCCATTGTCAGGATCTATGCGTTCAGCCAGCTCTAACCACATTTTGATCCACTGAGCACATCAGAATTAAGCCCAAAATCATTACTTGTGAATACAACAAACCATGCCAGCACAGCTTAAAGAGCCTCACCTAGAGTTACTAAATAACATGGCCATTCACCATTCATTGGTACTGGACTGTGGTGGCTTTTTGCTTACTATTCCCAGCTTTTATTCATTATTCTTCTACTCTAATGTTATGATTTTCTCATTAACACTACATACTGCACTTTGCTCTATTTTGCTCTATCTATTGCATTCCAACAGAGGTTGACTTAACTTGGACATCACGTAAAGCTAAGTTTTTCACTCTATTGTGCCATGTGTAACAATAAACAATTCAGCAAATCTTTGCTAACTGCTTTGGTGAAGCTGTGTATCTCTATTGACTGGTTCATCAAATTTCTATCAATCATCCCTTAACCATCTTTACCAAATTAATTGGCCATTCATATCATTTGCTGTTCATGGGACCTGCTGAAAATAATCTGTTGTGGCCATTGGAATCACAGTGGACACAATGAAATAACTATGCAAGGTGGATTTACTGTTCAGAACCCGCGCAACCTTTTAAAAGCTCGAATCACGCAACTAAAACACTGACGTCATCATGCACTGATGTCACATAGCCAGTTAAATGCCTTCTGGGAGTTGTTGTGTCATTTTAGCGCTGCTACATGCTTCCCCCACCCCCCCCCCCAGAACTGGCAGAAAGGTTTGTCTTTTAGGTGGTCGACCTCTGTGACGGACTGTTGGCTGCTGCAGTGAGAAAGATTTGTCCACATAAGCTGGTTTAAGCCTGACAATAGTGAAAGTCTCTGGCTTCCCTCCTATATCCAAAATACAGGACAGCCTAGTTTGTCTGAGTATCCTATAAGATCCTTCTTAAGGCATCTTCAAAGGTTGACCAAGTGCTCCTGTATGGACAAAGACATATTCACAGTTTTTTAAGTCTTTGGACACAAAGGAAGAGTGTTTGCCTTGCGATGATGGTTTTATAGGAGTCCATTTTTCTATGGTCTCCCTTAGCCTGGTCAACAGTTCTTTAGGATTATTATTGGAGTAGGAATGGTAGGGGATGAACTCCCCTTGGAGCACCAATGGTTCTCTGTACAGAAGCTCCGCAGATGAAGCTTGGAGATCCTCCTTTGGAGTTGTTCTAATGCCTAGTAATACCCAGGGCAGCTCATCTGTCAAGGCTGACTCCACAGAAATTAAATGGATTAAATTCTAATTTTTCAGATAAATGTTTTAGATGTAATGAAGAAATAAGTACCTTTTTATATTTTACATGGGAATGTCCAAAATTAAGACTCTTTTGGATAGAATTGGTTTTATTTTTGGAAAGAGTTACAAAAGTTAAGTTACCTCAAGATCCAATTATTTTTTTTACTTGGAAATATTTTTGACACAGAATTGAGATTGAAATTAAATATATCAAAAGGAATTTATTAAAATAGCCCTATTGTGTGGCAGTAACTTGGAAGTCAGATGTGCATTTGGGAATGGGTAAATGGCATACTGAAATAGATAGTTGTATACCCACTTGAAAAAATTACTCATAATTTACATAATAAATTTGGAAATTTTGAAATAATTTGGGAACCATATTTTCAAGTTGTAGGAATTAAATTGTAATTGCCCAACCTGAACCTTCTGACTTTTAAAACTGAGAAAATTATGATATGCTAGATTTTATTTGATAATTTTAGTAAGTTTTTATAATTACTAACCAGATGTTTTCTTTCCTCTTTTTCTTTCTTTTTTTCTTTCTTTTCTATTGGGTTGTTGGGGCAAGGGGGATTTTTTTTAAATTACTCTATTAATTTTATATTATTTTTGAATTAAAAAATTACGTAAAATTTTTTTAATGCATATGTGAAATTAAAATTAATTTTCAAAAAAAAGAGATGTTGATGAAATCTTTCCACCATTCCATTAGCTTGGGGATGATAGGGATTGTTGTACCTAACCATCGAGACAAGGCCGTCCACAGAGAGGAAGTAAATTGTGGTCCTCTATCCAAAGTAACATGTGCCAGTAATCCAAACGAGGCATTCAGCAACTGAGCAACGCCCAAGCACAAGCATCTGCGGAAGCACCTACCATAGGCACGGCCTCAGGCCATCACGTAAACCTGCCTATTACTGTAAAAAGATAACAGAATATTCTTGAAACAAGAAGTGGACCAACAATGTCCACATGGGCATGAGCAAAACAATTAGTAACTGCTGGGAAGGACTACAGTGGTGCCTTCATATGGCTGCTGAACTTTTACTTTCTGGCAGACAATGCAGGACCTCACTATTTGTGTAACATCTTCTTTAAGACCGTGCCACAAGAACCTGCCAGAAGCCATATGAATGGTTGATCTAATTGATGGATGTGAGAGACCATGCACAGAGTTGAATACTTGACGTTTCCATGATGTCGGAACTACTGGGCATGGGTGTCCCATTGATATATCACAGAGGAGTAGATGTCTGTGAACTCCAAACTGGACATCCTTCAATTGTAGTTTCGTGATTGCAGTCCAATAAGAATTCATCTCATGGTCATGTTCTTGGGCCGCAATCAAAGTTGTGTAGTCAATACCTTGATCTACAGATGAAACCTCAAGTAAAGCAGAGTGGGAAAGTGCATCAGCTACTACATTGTATTTTCTGGAAATATGTAGCATTTTCATGGATAATTCTGAAATGAATGATAATTGCCATTGTTGTTGAGCTGACCAGAGCTCTGCGACCTTGGAAAACACAAATGTTAAGGGCTGTGGCTAGTGTGCATAGTAAAATCTCTGCCCTCCAAATAGATAAGTAAATGTTCAAAAGCTCCTTATGAAAAGCACTGCATTTCTTCTCTGCTTCACTAAGATGGTGGCTGAAGAACGCTAACGGTTTTTATTGCCCATTGACATATTAATGAAGTGCACCTCCTGGAAGTGTCTGTAGACAGGATGGTGGCTGCATTTAAAACTGGGTAGCTGAGCATGGTGGCATGAGTCAGCAAATCTTTCATATTCAAGAAGGTATTGTTTACCTCTTCAGTCCAATGGATGGTTCTGGCATTTCTGGACAGCAAATCCTGGTGCCAAAGGTCAGAATGTTGGAACTGTTAACTGCTCATAGTTGTAGGTCCGGGGTAGGATGGCATGGGTCAAAACTGGTGGATAGAAATACACTAACTTCTGAGCCCGTCTCCACCAGAAATTTTTGCTGGGACAACTGATCCCAGGCATACAGTAGGCTTGCAGGTTTCTCGCCAAATGCCGCAGCACTTACTGGCAGTTGGCCTGGGCTTTTCCCACAAATGGACAGGGTGAAATACACTTGCGGGCATCGACTCCCCAACGCCTGTGGTAATAACACCAAAATGAGGTGTCCACAGGTTGCTTGCCCATTTTGGTACATCGCCTGTTTGTAGGGAGTGATGTGCTAACAACACTAGAGAGTGACACTGGGTCACTATCCGAGGGGTTGGCTGCACAGACTAGTCTTTCCTTGCTGTGCTTTTTAGCCAGCCATAGAATGTCTACCTCAGCTGCTACAACCCTTGAGTCTTCAAATAACAAGAGCCTAATATCATCTGGCATTCACTCTAAAAAGAGTGACTTGAATAACATATTGGGCCTTTCGCCAGCTTCCAGGAACAGCATTTCATCCATTAGTTCTGAAGGGGCGTGGTCTCCCAATCCATCGAGATGTAGTCGTTTGGCTGCCCTTTCCCTATGGGACATACCATATATCTGCAATAAAAGTACTTTTAAAGTGTCATACTTGCTGGAATGTGGTAGATCCCAGCAGAAGTCACTGACCCTCTTAGCAATGGCCTGGTCCAGGGCACTGACAAGATGCTAATAACGAGTGGCATCCAATTCGACTTTGTGAAGGTGAAGTTGTGCTTCAGCCCATTGGAACCACAGTTCAGGCTCCGCTGTCCAGAAAGGTGATAGCTTCACAGCAACGGCTGCAGAGTCCATGTTTGATCAAAAATACGTTTTTGGACTCGTCAGGGCCATCCTCTTCAGAACCCAAACAAACTTTTAAAAGCCCAAATCATGCGTCCAACACACGCTCATGTCATCATGCACTGACGTCAAAACACACTGATGTCACATAGCTGGTTCGATGTCTTTTGGGAGTTGTAGTGCCACCATAGTGCCACTACACTGTGAATATACTTTAACAATCCTTGCTTTAGAAGGAGGATTTTAACACCTGTAGGATTAGTTCTTAAACCATGCTTTCAGTTCTCTTTGGAGTTGACATCTTTAAGATTTTTATATCATTGAACTCATGGGGCAGTTCACATGGGCATGAATGCCTCACTCCAGTCATGCGTAGAGACTGGAAATGTTTGTCTTCGAGCAGAGAGATGAAATGGGAAAAAAAATGGTAAATTGAAAACAGGCCAGGTGAGGTGCAACTGCATTCAGTTATCATAGGATTTACAATTGCTAATGGATTTACATTAATTGGCAAAAGAGCATCTTGGGAGATTGGATTCAGAATTAACTTGGCCATAACAGATAGAGGCTTGTGGTGGATAGATGTTTCTCTGACTGGTGGTATTCTGTAAGGAACTATACTAGAGACTTTTCCTATGATATATAGAAATGATTTGGATGAAAATATAGATAAGTTGACCAGAATGATTGAAGATTATTCAAAAACCAGTGGAGATAGTGAAGAAGTTGGTTAAAAAATACAGTAAGATATACAATAAGAACCCCTAGTATCCGGCATCTATTAGGATTAGGAGATGCTGGATAAGTGAATTTTCCAGTTGCTTGAAATTACGTGTTGTGTGATTGGCAAACTAATGGCAAGGCATGCCAATTTTGAACGCATATTTTTTACTTATTTATTTTCCTCAACTTTTTTTACTGGTCGCTTGAGGCTGCCAGTTGTTTGAATTCTGGATAGTAGAAGTTTTACTGTAGATCAGTTGGAAATATTGGCAGAGAAATAGCAGGATATGTGTGAGGTATTGTAATGTGAGAGGTGAAATGTAAGGGGTAGGAATACAATGGCAGCACATTGGGGAGCACTGTTGAACAGAGAATCTTGGGGTGGAAGTCCATAGGTCAGGAAAAGTATTAACACAAGCAGATAACGGTGAACAAGAAGGGATATGGCGTGTGTGCCTTTGAAGAAGGGGCATTGAGTATCTAAGTTGTATGTTGCAGCTGTGGTTTGGCCACATTTGGAGTTTATGTGCAGTTTTGGTCATCAGGTTACAGGAAGGATGTGGAGACTTTGGAGAAAGTGCAGAAACTCCAGGAAGTTTCTTAGATTAGAGAATATTAGCTAGAAGGAGAGGTTGGATGAACTTGGATTGTTTTCTCTTTTGGTATCGAAGGGTGAGAGGGGACCTGATAGGTTTATAAAATTATGAGAGGTATAGATAAGAAACATAGAAAACTTGCAGCACAATATAAGCCCTTCACCCCCACAAAGTTGTGCAGAACATGTCCCTACCTTAGAAATTACCAAGTTTTCCAGTCTTCTATTTTGCTAACTTCCATGCATCTTTCCAAAAGTCCCTTATAGGACCATATCATATCCATCTCCACTACCATGGCTAGCAGCCTATCCCAGGCACCCACCACCCTCTGGGTAAAAAAAATTACCCCTGACATCTCCTCTATTCTCCAGCACCTTAAACTTGTGGCAACTATTTCAGCCCTGTGGAAAAGCCTCTGGCAATCAACACTAGTGGTTTTCAACCTTTTTCTTTCCACTTACATACTAGTTTAAGTATTTCCTATGCCATCTGTGCTCTGGAAAGAAAAAGTTTGAAATCCACTGTTTTAATCGTACCTAATTGACTCATTATGTGCATGGTTTCCGAACTCCAAAGGAAATGGACAGTGACAATTTTTCTCAAGCAAAATATTTCAGTAACAATTGGGACTAGAGCAGTGATTCTCAACCTTCCCTTCCCACCCACATACCACCTTAAGCAATCCTTTACTGATCACAGAGCACCATTGGCATAGGGATTACTTAAAGTGGCATGTGAGTGGAAAGATAATGGTTGAGATCCTTTTCTATTTCACACTCATAACCCCCTTTTCCTTCTGACATCCATGTGCCTGTCTGAATCTTTTATATGTCCCTATTGTAACAGCTTCCACCACTCCCCCCCCCCACCCACCCCGACAGTGCATTCCTGGAGCCCATAAAGCTCTGTATAAAAAAACTTACCTTTGACATCACCCCTGAAATTTCCTCCACTCATCTTAAACTTCTTCTGGCATTTGCTATTGTCATCCCAGGAAAAAGGTGCTGGTTGTCCACACTAACAGTAGCTGCTGTTTGGGACCACATGCCCCAAGATGGTGGTGCTTGTACTCCCCACGTGGTGGCTGCGTTGCCAGCAGAGTAAGCCTCCATGTTCTGTTGGGCTGTCTCTTGTGATTTGGCAAGATCAATCACATCCTGCAGGGTCTGATCACCCTTTACCAGGAGCCTTTGTCTGATATGGTCAGTCCTGAAGTTGGTCCCTGATCAGCTACTCCTGGTAGACAACCGCCGTAATGTTGGTGCAGCCACAAGCTCACCCCAGCTATCATGTGCTTGTCGATGGCTGCTCAGGAGGCATGTTATGTTTTTTTGGGGCCAGGTAATGCTTTTGCAGGAGCCCCATAGCAGCTGAGTAATTGTCACAGCCCCTGATCATCTGGAAAATGTGATGGCCAACCTGTGCAAACAGCTTCTTGTCAACTTCTTCCCGAATATCAGGTCACGTCATATAGGCCTTCACCCACTGGTTGAATTTTACGGAGGCCTCTGGATCCTTAGGGCCAGCTTCTCCATTTGAATAGCCATGTCCATGGTACAAAATTATAGCAAATAAATTTAGCGCTAACAGTTAGACCCAACAAACAAGAAGTCGAGATTAATAGGTTTTAATCGCTATAAACATACAGGCATATTTCACATGCTGTTGACCCAATTCCAAGGCAGAACTGAGGGAGGGGATTGGGCGGTTCTAGGAATTCTGAGGGGGAGGAGTAACAATATCAGTACAATGCATGTATTAGTGTTCCACTGCACAGTCAAGAGACAGCAAGAACCCATTACCATCTCCCTTCCCTGTCCAGGCAATGCATCAGAAATGTGCCCATCTCTTCAGTTACCGCAGGATGGGCCTTTCCCCAGGATTAACAAACCTAAGAATAGATCTGTGCCAATTGCTGGATTGGATTGCCACTGCTGTCCAGGGGTTGATATGAATGAATTCTCTTCTACTCAACTGCTCTTACTGTATGTTTCTGCACCTCTAACCTTTACAATATACAGGTTCCCACTTGCCTGCCTTTCATTCATGTTGTTTTAACATCAGTTTCTCATTTATTCTCTTTCTGTAGATGTCTTCGCCAACATGATGATAAATGTAGTCAGCTCCCCTACTTATTCATTCCTATTGCAGGCTTTTCTCCCACACGTCTTCTTTCTATAGGTTTCTATCTCGTTTCTGACTTTAGGCTTCCATCTTGCTCAATGCCTTTATAAACAACTTATACAAATTAAATTATACCCGCTTGGTGGGAAACATCAAGGAGGACCTAAGCAGATGGATGTTCCGGCCTATAACACTGATGGGCAGGGTTTAATGTATGAAAATGAATCTGTTGCCAAGAACCCAAGTATCTTTTTCAGATATTACCTGTGGTGTTGCCCAGGGTTTTTTTTTAAACCCTGCTCTCACAACTAAGAACATTCCTATGGAATGGGAAGTTAGCCAGCATTTCTATGGAAAAATTGACCTGGGATTACAGACTGGGCAGATTGCGAATGCTGGACTTCAAAAAATATTATTGGGCAGCCCAGTCAAGGTACATTTCCTCGCTCTTTGGTGGGGGGGGAGGGGGGGAGAGAGGTACCATCTGGGCACAAATTGGTCTGTACTTGGTGAGTAAGAGAGAAGCAGAGAACTTTATTTGTAAATGGGATGCCAAATTGCTATCTGGAAAAACAGACAGATCCATATTAAAACAAATTATTTGTATTTGGAATAATATTAATCAATATTTAGGAATAAAACTGGGGCTGTCCCCAAAACTTCCCCTGACTCCAAATCCACTAATACCTCTGACAGTAGGTAAGCAGCCCCCCAACATCTCCATTGGGCACACAGAACTCAAAAACGGTCAACCAGTTTACCTACCTCGGCTGCACCATTTCATCTGATGCAAGGATCGACAAAGAGATAGACAACAGACTCGCCAAGGCAAATAGCGCCTTTGGAAGACTACACAAAAGAGTCTGGAAAAACAACCACCTGAAGAAACACACAAAGATCAGCGTGTACAGGGCCGTTGTCATACCCACACTCCTGTTCAGCTCCGAATCATGGGTCCTCTACTGGCATCACCTACGGCTCCTAGAATGCTTCCACCAGCGCTGTCTCTGCTCCATCCTCAACATTCATTGAAATGACTTCATCACCAACATCGAAGTACTCGAGCTGGCAGAGTCTGCAAGCATCGAATCCATGCTGCTGAAGACCCAACTGCGCTGGGTGGGTCACATCTCCAGAATGGAGGACCATCGCCTTCCCAAGATCGTGTTCTATGGCGAAATCTCCACTGGCCACCGAGACAGAGGTGCACCAAAGAAGAGGTACAAGGACTGCTTAAAGAAATCTTTTGGTGCCTGCCACATTGACCACTGCCAGTGGGCTGATATCGCCTCCAACCGTGCATCTTGGCGCCTCACAGTTCGGTGGGCAGCAACCTCCTTTGAAGAAGACCACAGAGCCCACCTCACTGACAAAAGACAAAGGAGGAAAAACCCAACACCCAACCCCAACCCACCAATTTTCCCTTATAACCGCTGCAACCGGGCCTGCCTCTCCCGCATCGGACTTGTCAGTCACCAATGAGCCTGCAGCAGACGTGGACATAACCCTCCATAAATCTTCATCCATGAAGCCAAGCCAAAGAAAGGAAAGGTAACAAGATCCTGGACGCCTGGTGTCAGAACGGCATCAGGTGCATAGAGGACTGTTACATGCAGGAACAATTAAAGTCATTGAAACAGCTTAGGCATAAATATGATTTGTCAAATAAGACATTCCACCGCTACCTTCAGATAAGATCTTTTCTACAGGAAAAATTAGGTTCAACTATGGTCCTATCAAAGTGCAGTGAATTAGAAGGGGGATCACATGGAAATCTATTTCGGCAATGTATTTTTTGCTCCAAGCGGAAGGATATAAATGAGGTCTTCATAAATCAAGGCAGAGGTGGGAGTCGGACTTAAGAACAATGATTGATGAGTGGTGCTGGTCTGACCTGTGTCGGACCCACATGACTGCGGTCATCAATCCGAGGTACAGGCTGGGGCAATACAATTTATTGCGCCAGCTGTACCTGATGCCACAAAAGATTAACAGATCTAAGCCAGAAATGTCAGACCAAGATTTTAGATGTTGCATTGAGTCAGAAACCTTTGTGCATGCGACCTGGACATGTGAGGTCCTTCTGGGTGGAGCTTGGCCAAGTGCTAGGGAAGGTTATAGGTAAGGAATTCCCACAGGACCCTGAATTGTTCCTGTTGAGCAACATAATGGACATAAGACTTAAAGTAAAGCTGTCCAAATTCCAAATTCAATTTGTAATGATCACATTGGCAGTGGCCAGGAGGTGCACAGCAATTACTTGGAAGTCCAACTCTTGTCTGAGTATTGTCTGGAGTAATGACCTATAACTTAAGGGGAAGGTGCAACACCTTCCAAAATATTTCACAGCCGTACCTGAACCGCATAGTAGCACAGTTATGAAGAGGACAATTCAGACCTATAACTCCCTGATATGATTTACTCCCTTGTAAATGTTTCTAGTGTCTTAAATGTTCTTCTTTGATTGGTTGTGTTACAAGCCCAGCAGCAAGAGATATTCACCAAGACAAATGGTTACTTAAACAAAATTTGCTTTTAATTATCTTTAAACATGTCAGTGAGGTGGGCTCTGCGGTCTTCTTCAAAGGAGGTTGCTGCCCGCCAAACTGTGAGGCGCCAAGATGCACGGTTTGAGGCGATATCAGCCCACTAGCGGTGGTCAATGTGACAGGCACCAAGAGATTTCTTTAGGCAGTCCTTGTACCTTTTCTTTGGTGCACCTCTGTCACGGTGGCCAGTGGAGAGCTCGCCATATAACACGATCTTGGGAAGGCGATGGTCCTCCATTCTGGAGACGTGACCCACCCAGCGCAGCTGGATCTTCAGCAGCGTGGACTCGATGCTGTCGACCTCTGCCATCTCGAGTACTTCGACGTTAGGGATGTAAGCGCTCCAATGGATGTTGAGGATGGAGCGGAGATAATGCTGGTGGAAGCGTTCTAGGAGCTGTAGGTGATGCCGGTAGAGGACCCATGATTCGGAGCCGAACAGGAGTGTGGGTATGACAACGGCTCTGTATACGCTTATCTTTGTGAGGTTTTTCAGCTGTCCCGCATCGGACTTGTCAGCCACAAACGAGCCTGCAGCTGATGTGGACTTTTACCCCCTCCATAAATCTTCGTCCGCGAAGCCAAGCCAAAGAAGAAAAAAAAAGAAACATGAAAACAGAATTACACTTTAACTTATCACAATTGACTTACTTAACCTAACTTAACCCCCTTCTCATTCTAAGTGCACATGTATGTAATGTGTGTGTAAGTTCATAAAAATTATTTGGTGCACAGTCCAATCCCACTTCTCATTCTTCCAAGTTCACTGGTTGTAGACAATTCTTATACAGTGCACAGAATTTAATATTTATAATGTTCACCAGGCTTTGCTGCTTAAAAGGTAGATGGTTACTGCTCAGGAAGGTTTTTGTCTGTTTTCAGAGAGAGATTTGTTGTTCCAGGACCTCCACAACTGATTTACTTCAATCAGACACTTCAGTGTCTTGCTGACGAAACTTGCCCCGTCAGGGTTCTCCAGCTGATAACCTCTTTGTTTCAGGTCACCACAGAGTGCCTTTTTGTTTCTCTTATTCCAAGTGAAACATTAGACAGCCAGTCCTCTCCTCTTACATGAACCACAAGGGCTTTGACCAGGCTGAACAAAGCACTTACAACCCGTCTTCCAAATGGGGTTTTCCACAGACTTCTCAGCTTGTCGTGTTCCAGTCTCTGCTGCCGTTGCTGGCTGTAACACTGTAGAACTGATCTCTCTCTCTCTCTCTCTCTCTCTCTCTCTCTCTCTCTCTCTCTCTCTCTCTCTCTCTCTCTCTCTGTCTCTCTGTCTCTCTCTCTCTGTCTCTCTCTCTCTCTCTCTCTCTCTCTCTCTCTCTCTCTCTCTCTCTCTGAGAGAAAGCCTGATTGACTCTCTCTGCTTGAAAAATCACATGACTCGCTTAGAACAGCTCCAGACAATCTGCGGTTCCGACAACATCTTTCATCTGTTGCCTTTTTGTAAGCAACCATCCTTTAGTGAAGTCTCTTGGGCACTCTCCAAAGCTCTTGCAAAGGCTGTGGGGCTGATATGTCTAGCATTAGCAGATCTGTTTTAAAGTGTTTGTATGTAACCTAAGCTAACAAACCTTTCCCAATTTATCTCCCAAAAACATACCTATATATTCTGTCACAGTTGTGTATCAAGTGTTGGATATTGGGGGAATGAGGTGGGGGGAGGGAGAGAGAGGGAGGGGTGTTAGGCTTGGACTCGATAGAAAAAACTTGCATAGAAATTGGATAAGCATAAATTGCAATCAGTATAGATTTGTAACTACCGATAATGATAAAGTTGTAAATTGAGTTCAAATTTAAAAACTATAAATAAAGTATTAAAAAAAAGAATGAGGGGAGATTAGACAGAGGTTGACAAAATTATGAGGGGTGTAGACAGAGAAAGTGTCGTATTTATTATTATTTATTATTTTTCCTTCCCGATTGGATGACCTCACATTGACCAATATTGCATTTCATCTCCCAGACTCTTGCCCATTTATTTAACTTATCCA
Organism: Narcine bancroftii; assembly: GCF_036971445.1. NCBI lineage: Eukaryota > Metazoa > Chordata > Chondrichthyes > Torpediniformes > Narcinidae > Narcine > Narcine bancroftii. The sequence goes on from NC_091471.1 coordinate 31,933,498, forward strand.
TCTGTTTCTGCAGATTCTCTGTGACCTCTACACAATTTGCTTTTCCACTCAATTTAGTGTTTAGTCCCGAGGGTCTGTCTAAAAGGAAAGAACCTATTTTTCCAATGAAAGGGCCATCCTTTAATTTGTAATACATAGGCATTATCAGATGGATTATGCTGCAGGGCAACACTGAACACACTAAGCAGATATAAAGGCGAAGCACTGTAAATTATGGGCAGGGGTCTTCAGTTTCTGCCGTGAATAAAAAGCTGTTGTATCGTGAGCAACGTCAAGTATCCTGAAGCAGGAAGCTGACTAATGTCAATTGACATGAGCTGCCCAACAATTGGCACTTATCCACATAAGGAAATAATCAGACCAGTGATCGAATCCTTGGTTGTTTGAGCATCCGAAAGAACAAGAGAGAATTGGAGGAGCGATCAGGGTCAGGAAGTGATTTCTAGTTTGATCCTTATGCAATTCCTGGATAGTAATCAAGAATTCATTCTCTGCTTCTGGGGCTAGAACCTCTGCTGCTCACCTGTCAAACATGCATTCATTTCCTTGTGATTTAACTATTTCACATTTTCCTCTTAGCATTCCAAGTCCGCCTCCTGAATCAAGTCCTTTGACTTTTTCATCTTTGTCCTTTGAATCAACTATTTATGCATTTCAATGGGATTTTCAATTCAAGATGGCATTTTATCAATTCCAATGCTAAATTGTATTGGCAAACCAGAGATTCGGATGGGTATTTAAAAAAATCTCTTTTAAAGGAGGGATTGTGGTGGGTCAAAAACATATTAGTTTGGACTGGTCTCTTTGGAATCTGAAATTTGATTTTGATCTCAGAAACTGGGCCTCAATAAATTATTACCCAGAGAATAATAATTGATCATGGGTTTTGAGACTGAAATTTATTTATAAGTTGGATTTAGGAAGGGTTAGTTCTTGATTCTTTTTCCTTTATTGAAAATATTAATGATTTTGACTTAAATGCAGGAGTCCTGATGTGGAAGTTTACAGATGAAATAAACATTTGCAATTGATTGACAAAAAAAAGAAAATCTTTCAACTTGGGGAAGAAATAGATGACTTGATCAATTAGGTGGATGAGTGGCATATGGGACTGAATTCTGAGAAGTGTAACTTCATGCATTTGTAATGTGGAGCAAGGTAAGGAATACAGAATAAATGGAAAGATATTCAAAGTTGCTTTAGAAAGCAGGGAATGTATGTGGTTAGTGCAGCACAATTGTCCTTTTTTAAAATCTGGCGCAGACTTTAAGGAGTTTGTACGTTCTCCCCATGTCTGTGTGGGTTTCCTCCCGATTTTCCAGTTTCCTCACATCCTTCAAAAAGCATTTGGGGGTTGTAAGTTAATTAGTGTTTTTGGACAGCCAGAGCGGCATGTTACTGCACTGTACACCTAATTTTTTTTTAAATTAGCTAAAAGAAAATAAGACAGATAAGAAAAAAGCATACAAGATGGTTTCCTTTATTAGCCAAGAATGGAATATATGCGCAGGAACGTTATTCAAGAATTTTACAGAGTGCTTGTTATCAGATACATTCTTGGTCACATTATAGGAAGGATGTGATTTCACTGGAGAGAATGGAAAGGATATTTATAAGGTCAGGGCTGGGAAGCTGAGGAAAGATTAGATGAATTGTGAGTGTTTTCTCTGGAAGTTGAAGAATTGAAGTGAATAAAAATTATGAGGGGCCTTGGTAGTATAAATAGAAAAGTCCTATTTCTCTCAGCGAATGGGAAAAAAGCTTGTGGGCATAGATTTAAATTATTTTATCCCCCTTCTTTGATATTGTTACATTTTCTTCTTCATATGTATTGTTTCAAGTTCAAGATTATTGTCACCTGACTGTACACAAACAAGCAGATGAAGCAACGTTTCTCTGGACCATGATGCACACGTACACACACATAATACACAGGACATAATAATCACATATATACATATGGATGTAATTGAAAATAAAAATATATATATATATATATATATATATATACTTTGGAATGATTTACTAGGTTACGGCATACTGTTCCTCAATTGCACAGCCTATGAGAAGAAGCTATTTCTTGATTTTGATGCTCATGTACCACCTCCTTCAAATATACTGTGTGATGGAAGGAAAGGGTCCCTAACAATTCTTTGAGCCCTATTCTACTCCTGATGAATATTTTCAATAAAGGAAGTAGTGTTAACCTCATTAATTCATTCATTCATTTAAGTAATTGCTAAAAAAGTTTAGAAAGGCAAACATTTTCATCACATTTAAATAACCCATGCATATTGAAGAGATATGAGCTGTATGGACATAAGGCTGAAAGGTGTGATTAATGATTAGTTGGCTATTTTTTTTAACAGCATGAATGGATATGATCAGCCATGATCATAATGAATGGTGGTGTAGGCTTGAAGGGGCAAATGCCTATTTTCTCCACCTATTTTCTATCTTTCTACGATGGGCTGAATGTACTATTTCCATCTTATTATTTTCCAATGATCTTATGAAACCAAAAATATGATCTTGTGTATAACTGTGTAAAGACTGATATTTTGTTTGAAGTCAGAAGCATTTAAACGTCAGCAATTATTACAGCACTGCTTTGATTTATAAAGGGTTGTGATAGGAGCAACCATCAAAGCGTAAATATTTGGGTTACTAATCATGAATACGTTGTACAAGTGCACTGAAAGCTGAGATGAAGTTTGGATCTTTTCCCTGCAGATGAATATTTTCAATAAAAGAAGGAGAAGTGTTAACCTCATTCATTAATTCATTCATTTGAAGTAATTGTTAAAAAGGTTTGCAAAAGCAAAAATTTTCATCACATTTAAATAACACACGTATATTGAAGAGGTATGATCTGTATGGCTATGGACATAAGGCTGAAAGGTGTGATTAGTTGGCTACTTTTTAACACATTTTCCAACTTGAGATTCTTCCAAAAGGCCCAGCAACCCCAACTCACCCTTGCTAAATCTCAAGCAAGCCACATTTTTAAGACTCCATTGGGAAAGAGACAAGAATCAGATTGCAAAGAAATCAGATGGAATAACCAAAACTTTAAACTTTGCTGAGTGTTTTTTCTTTTGCTAGGTGGCACAACATTGTTGGCCAAAGGGCCTGTAATGTGCTTTAATGGTCCATATTCTATGTAATGAGGGGATAAGTCACAATTGCATGTAGACCACCATAATTTCTAATTAGGTAGAGTAGCTGGATGGCAGGTCTAATAACATAGTGAAGGGTAGTCACAGGTAGGCCTTTATATTTGTTTAATACTCTTTAAATTCTATCTGAGGTTATGTTGGCAGGCAGATCCACACTTCTTTTGCTCTTTTACTTACAGAGACATTGCTGGCATATTTTATTCTGCTGAATTGTGATCTTCAGTCATTTGCTTGAATATTATGGTTAGGTCCTCTGTTTCAAATTTTTTTTTACAGGCGCAGCAGATGGCAGATGTTTAAACATTTTGCGTGGCCATTGACCAGAATTAAATATTATTTTGTCACTTCCAGCAACAGGAGAATTCATTTTCAAGTGGCCTTCACCATCCATGTCATCTATTTCTTTGCCACGACTTGAAGGAAAATCCTCCTTTTCATCACACATTAAAGAAGCTGTGTAAAATCCTCTGGAATGATTTTGTAACTCTTGTTCAGTGGTCGTGATTAGGAGAGGTTGCTAGGACAAAAGCTCATCACTGAAATGCCATGGAACCTCTTCAATCATTTCTCTCAGGATTAACAAACAACTTCAAGTTGAACATAAAGATAATTTCAGATTTGAGAAATTTTAAATGAACTTTTATTGAATTTATCATGTTTAATCATAAAATGAAGCTGACACATTGTGTCAGTTCAACTGACCTAAAGGTATTTTGCCATTGATTTTTGTTGTGCTTAACATCTGATGCCTCTCATGTCAGTGTCCAACAATAGTCAACCAACATTGATGGAGTCTAATTGTCCTGATACCACATTTTTATGGTCACAATGAAGCCTTTCACCGTGTTCATCACTGACTTCACCAAGATTAGCAGGGAAGAAGTCCAAGGGCGAAAACAGAAAATGAATTTTCGATGACATGGTTTTGTATGCTTGAAGTAGACTTAAAATATAATATGAAATCATATTATAAATCATATTATAAATCATATTATAAATAGGTGATATCTAAAATCTTCATTGTCCGGTCAAGGTTCTCTTGGAATTTCATGGAGTGTGGGGAAGAAAGATAGGATTCATCCTTGCTCACTTGAGCTAAGCCCACAGAGAACATGACCTGGATGTTGTGCTTTGCATCCAAAGTCTAGCTGCATTGACACGGACGAAACCTAGTGGCACTGCCAGAGTAGCACTTTTGCAGCACAAGCGATCGAGGTTTGAATCTATCGCTGTGTCCATGTGAGTTTCCACAGGGTGTGCCAGTTTCCTCCCACCCTCCAAAATGTACACAGTTGTTCTCTCTTGTTCCAAAGATGTATGGGTTTAATAAGTTAATTGGTCACATAAGTGCATTTGGGTGCTGTAGGCAGGAAGGGTTAGTTACCGGCTGTATCTCTTAATTAAAAGAGAACAGTAATAGGGAAGCAGATTACAAGTATTTTCTATACTGGACACTCAATATTACTGACCAAAGACTAAAATCTAGGTCAGGGGTGAGCAACATTTGGCCCGCGATCCAAATTTAACCGGCCCGCTGCTGCTGCTCCCATGCCACTTGATCACTTGCTCAGACTGCCATCCAATCCACGGCATCTGCAGCCACAGAGCATGCGCGGTATCCAATTTCCCCCCCTCGCCACTGTGACGTTGCAGTTCATGAGGACACAGTACTAGTCAGCAAAGACACTATTTGAATTTGCCTCCTCTTTTAAACTCCTCCCAGCTCGGAACCGGAAGTGACATCACCCTGTGCCTGCCACTCACCTGTGGGGCTCATGTCCTAAAGTAAAGATGACGGGAACCCCGTGACCTCTTGAAGGTGAGTACCCCAGTCTCCGGTGTGCCGCCACCCAGCCGGCAGCGCTGGGCGCGGCCCCCCGGCCGGGTGAGTGAACAGCGACCTGGCCTGTGGTGCTGCGCAGCCACTCGGCAAGCCACAAGGATGAAAGCCCACTGCGCCACTCGGCCCGCTACAATACAATAAACAATGGACGAAAAGGATATATAATTTAAAAGGTTACAATATGTAAATTTTAAGGAGCACATAAAGGGGTGGATAGTGACAACCTTTTTTCCAGAGTCTAGAAATTGAGGTGAGATTTGAAAGATTTAGCAGGATCTAAGGTGCATGTTTTTCCACACAAAGGGCCAAAGTTATATTGAATGACCTGCCAGAGAAGGTTGTAGACGTAGGTATGATTGTTCATAGAAGTATAGAACCATTTAACATTACAGCACAGAAACAGGTCCCTTCGGCCATTTTATTCTTTCTTTTTGCCTAGTTCCACTGAGATGCATCTAGTCCATGGACCTCCATACCTCTGCCAACCATGTTCCTGTCCAAATTCTTCTTAAGTGTCAAAATTGAGCCCACATTCACCACTTCAGCTGGCAGCTCATTCCACTCTCCCACTACTCTCTATGTGAAGAAGTTCCCCCTAAACTTTTCCTCTTTCGCTTTTAACCCATGTCCTCTGGTTTTATTTCACCTAACTTCAGTAAAAAGAGCCTATCTACATTTACTCTGTCTATCGCCCTCATAAATTTAAATACCTCTATCAAATCTCCTCTAGTTCTTTTATGCCGCAGAGAATAAAGTCCTAACCTGTTTAACCTTTCCCTGTAACTCAGTTCCTGAAATCCGAGCAACATCCTAGTAAATTGTCATTACACTTTTTCTAACTTATTGATATCTTTCCTGTAGATGGGTGAACAAAACTGGACACAATACTCCAAATTTGGCCTCACCAATGTATCACACAACTTCGCCATAACATCCCAACTTCAATACTCAATACTTTGATTTATGAAGGTCAATATGCCAAAAGCTCTCTTTACAACCCTATCCATCTGTGACACCATTATCAGTAAATTATGTATCTGTATTCCCATATCCCTCTATTCTACTGCACTCCTCAGTGCCCTACTATTTACCATTTGTGTACGCCCTTTCTTGGTTTGACTTTCCAAAATGCCACACCTCCCACTTGTCTGCATTAAATTCCATCTTCCATTTTTCAGCCCATTGTTACAGCTGGTCCAGATCCCTCTACAAGCTTAGAAGACCTTCTCTGCTGTCCATGACACATCCAATCTTAGTGCAAACTTGGTGATCCAATTTACCACATTACTATCCAGATCATTGATATAGATGACAAACAACAATGATCCCAGCACTGATCCCTGAGGATTGATCACTGATCCACTAGTCACAGGCCCCAAGTCTGACAAGCAATCATCCACCACTATTTTCTGGCTTCTCCCGTCCAGCCATTGTCCAATCCAGTTCACTACTTCACCATGAATACCAAGCGTCTAAACATTCTTGACTAATCTCCTATGTGAGACTTTGTCAAAGGCCTTACTAAAGTCCATGTAGGCAAAATCCAAAGCCTTTCCTTCATCAACTTTCCTGGTAATCTCCTTGAAAAACTCTAAGATTGGTTAAGCATGACCTACCACAAACAAAGCCATGTTGACTATCCCTAATCAATTTCTGGCTATCCAAATAATTGTATATCTGATCTCTTAGAACACCTTCCAATAATTTACCTACTACTGATGTCAGGCTCACCATCCTTTAATTTCCAGAGTTACTTTTGGAGTCTTTTTTAAACAATGGAACAACCTGAGCTACCCTCCAATACTCCAGCACCACTCCTCTGGCTAAGGACATTTTAAATATTTCTGCCAGAGCCCCTGCAGTTTTAACACAGACCCCCTCCCCCTCAAGGTCCAATGGAGTAGCTTATCAGGCACTGAGGATTTAGCCACCCTGATTTACTTTATGACAGCAAGAACTTCCTCCTCTTTAAGCTGTCATTGTGGTGGCTATTTCTCGGGGTCAAGGATGATAGATTTCATACCATTTTCCACAGAATGAAGATGCCTGTGCATGTATTTGTTTAACATGTATTTGATGTTGCACTCAAAGAAGCACACAATACTTCACAAATCATTCAACTAATTCCAATGGCATGGAATCCATGATGGATTTGCTGCAGCCTTCATCCGCCTTCACAGCCACTGAGTTCAAAATAACTTCATCCACCTGTTACACAATTGAGGTCTTGGTTAGATTGTTCTTTGTCAAGGACCTCACCCTCAACCTTACCACCATGGGTGGCCCTATCAAGAGCATAGCTCCAGATGGCATTACGCTCGGGATCTCAGGCTTCTCCTCCATGACTAGGTGACAATCCACAGAGAAGTTTTTAATCTGTATAGGTTCCATTACCTCACTGTTTGTTTTCCTTACTTCCCATGACTCTGTGCCAATTTCCTGAGGGAATACTGATGAAAAAATCCATTTAAGATATCCCCCATCTCTTCTGGTTCCATACAAAGCTGACTATTCTGATCTTTAAGGGGTCCAATTTTGTCCCCTACTATCCTTTTGCTCTTAATATACCTGTAGAAACAATTAAGATTTTCCTTCACCTTGCCTACCAAAGCAACCTCGTGTCTTCTTTTTTCCTTCCTGATTTCTTTCTTGACGTTTTTCTTGCATTTTTTTTATATTCCTCAGGTACCTCATGTGCTCCATGTTGTCTATACCATCTATAACACCTCTCTCTCTCTTCTGAACCACATCCCCAATATCCCTCAAAAACCAAGGTTCCCTATGCCTGCTAACCTTGCCTTTAATCCTGACAGAAACATACAAACTCTGTACTCTTAAATTTCACCTTTGAAGGTCCTCCATTTATCTCTCACATTGTTGCCCTAAACAACATCCCATCTCACGCATTCTAGATCCTATCTCATTTCCTCAAATTTGGCCTTTCTCCAATTTAGAAATTCAACCTGAGCCCCAAACGTATCCTTCTCCATGATTAATTGAAACTAATGGAATTATGATCACTGGGCCCAAACTATTTCCCTACACATATTTCTGTCATCTGTCCTGACTCGTTCCCTTACAGGAGATCCAGTATTGCACTCTTTCGACTTGATATCTCTATATATTGATTTAGAAAACTTTCCTGAAGACATTTGACAAACTCCAAGCCATCCAGCCCTTTTACAGTATGGGAGTCCCAGTCAATACGTGGAAAATTTAAATCTCCTACTCTTGCAACTTTATTTTTCTTGCAGGTGTCTGCTATCTTTCACTAGATGTGCATATCCAATTGTCATTGTCTATTGGACGGTCTATAATACAACTCCATGAGTGTAGTCATACCTTTCCCGTTCCTCAGCTCCACCAATACAGCCTCAGTGGAGAAGTATATGGCAGGAATTTGGACAGATACATCAATAGGAAATGATTGGTAGGGTATGAGCCAGATTACATAAGTGTAGATAGGTACCTTAGTCAGCATGGGAGAATTGAGTGAAGGACTGTTGTCATGTCATATCACACTATGAATCTGTGAACCAAACACAGTCTATTTGCAATTCTCTATTCCTCAGACACTTACACCTCTCCCCATATTTAGAAATTTAAGACCAATACTTCTGAGATTTTTTATTTACTTGTACTTCTCTCAGAAACCTATGATCCACCCAATCTGCACCTGGAAACATATCCACTTCAAATATAGGTCAGTTTTAAAAACAATTATTAGATATATAGCACATTAACAGGCCCTTTGTGCCTCCCAAATACACCAATGAACCTCTTCTTTCTCAAGGTTTACATCATGCAAGACAAAACTACAACTTACTTCTCTGAGACTTCAGCAACATCTACTTATTTGGTAAATGATAGATGTAAAATACTTATTTTGCACCTCACCTTTATTGTCCTTTCAGGACTCAATTCCTAGTTACATGCCCATACTATATTTCTAGATTCCCTTTCATATTTGCTCATGGTCTCTATTTGTCCTCTCCCTCTTTGATCTGCATTCTCTCTTGTCTTATGAATCTCACATTGGACTTACACTCTATTTTGCTTTGTACCTCTTTGGTCATCCTCATCCAGGAAGGTTTGATTTCATTTGTCTTTCACTAAGCTAGGAGGGGTTGTGGGCACAGAAGAGGGGGTCAGGAAGCTCCAGTGTGATTTGGATCAATTGAGGGACTGGGCAGATCCATGGCAAATGCACTACAATGTGGATAAATGGGAGGTTATCCACTTTGGTAATACAAACCGGAGGGCAGATTACTATTTGAATGGCAATAGATTAAGAGATGGGGAAGTGCAGAGAGACCTAGGGGTACTTGTACACCAGTCTCTGAAGGCGAGCATGCAGGTACAGCAGGCGGTTAAAAAGGCAAATGGTATGTTGGCCTTCATATCAAGAGGGTTTGAGTCTAGGAACAAGGATACCTTACTGCAGCTGTACAGGGCCTTGGTGAGACCCCACCTGGAGTATTGTGTGCAGTTTTGGTCACCTTATCGAAGGAAGGATGTTCTTGCAATGGAGGGAGTGCAGAGGCGATTCACCAGGCTGAGACCTGGAATGGCAGGAATGACTTATGAGGAAAGATTGTGCAAATTGGGATTGTACTCCCTGGAGTTTAGAAGATTGAGAGGGGATCTCATAGAGACCTATAAAATTCTGGCAGGACTGGACAGAATGGATGCAGATGGGACGTTTCCAATGATGGGAAAATCCAGAACCCGGGGCCATGGTTTGAGGATAATAGGCAAACAGTTTAGGACCGAGATGAGGAGGAATTTCTTGACCCAGAGGGTGGTGAAACTGTGGAATTCATTGCCACAGAGGGCAGTAGAGGCAGGTTCATTAAATATATTTAAGAGGGAATTAGATCTATTTCTTCAGTATAAGTGTATTAAGGGTCACGGAGAGAAGGCGGGGATGGGGTATTGAACTTTAAGATCAGCCATGATCTCGTTGAATGTGGAGCAGGCTCGAAGGGTCAAATGACCTATTCCTGCTCCTATCTTCTATGTTTCTATGTTTCCATTCTTCCTTGTATGGGTGTATTTAGTCAATTCTGTGAATGTCTCTTTAAAGACTTCTGACATAGCCAGAACTGCTATTTAGATATTTTACAACATCTCAATGCATTTGAAGCTTTCAAATACATTTAAAAATGTAACAATACCAACAAAATCTTAACCGAAAATACATAAACAATCTTTCAAACCCTTCTAGAGATTTTAAAAATGTCTGATTAAACAACTGTAATGCACATCGAAAGAACCAAAGACTTGTTGATCCAAACCAAGGGTTTTATTAACTATCACAAGTAGGTTGACCAGTCCAGAATGACCTGGTCTGGCTAGGAGCAATCCTTTAAGACCTACCAGTCAGTGTGGCTGCACTCTCAGCCAATCACAGTCATCCTACACTAACATCTGTACATCTGTACATAGACACATTGGTGATAGAATCTGGACTATCACAACAACCCATTGTGGATTTTTAATAAATTCCTTGAAAAGATTTCAAGGAGTATTTTTAAAGTAATCAGCTAAATCAAAGTGTCTTAAAGTGAGGAAACTCTTACCTGAGTCTTTTGCCTTTGTTTCCTTCCTTTAAAATCAAAAGCAAAAACATGTGTCTCCTTCGACCTGGTGCGGACTTTAATAGTTTGTTTCTATCCTAGCGTTAGGCATTCAACCCAGGTTCCTGCCCACTAACAGAAGTTGGTTAGTCGAGCATTAGACCACAGCCTCCTGGATTGAATCAAATCACAAACAACAGTGTACATACACAGTAAATGGTAGGGCACTGAGGAGTGCGGTGGAACAGAGGGATCCGGGACTACTGATACATAGTTCACTAAAAGTTCACTTTTAGTTCAGTAAAAGTGGCATCACATATCACAAAGAGAGCTTTTGGCATATTGGCCTTCATAGCCAGCAGTCCTGAAGTTGTTGCTTTTGATAGAAAGCAGCCAAATGTAATCATTATTCCACAAGGTAAGGTATGATATTGAAACATTTTGGTTCTGTGACAGGACTGAAACGGATTCAAGAAGAATTTCTTTTCTGCTGCTATCAAACTCATAAATGGAACTCCCATTAATAAAAGATGATGCCCCTGCACTGTTTTAACTGTACTTTTCTCTGTAAACCTGCATTTTGCCTTGATACCATTCACTCATGTCCTCATGAGGTAACCCCTCATATAGAAGCGTCAATGATCTGCACCCAAGATGGTCTTAGCGAGTTCCAATCAAATATAATAATAATCACATGAACCAAATTTGATTTAAAGATTGGTTAAGAATACTGGAAAATAAAGTCATTTGCATCACACTTCAGACTGATACTAGTTGATTGTTTTAAAGAATTATGGAAAAATCTCAGCTGGAAAGTTTTTAAAAATTGACTGTATCTCAAAAGAGGATGTTAACTAAGTTTGAAACCAAAAGCTGGAAAGAACACTTATGCTTAACATCCTGATTCTGACCGTTCAATGTTCTGCAGTCTGTCAGGTACTTGTAATCCTAACTTCAGTCTAGTGTGAATTAGACGCTGCAATGAATGTCAATGTTTCCATTGACTCCTCTACCACTAAGGGATACCAGTTGGATACTGTATCGTTGAAGCATCTGCAGTGGAGCATGATTTTGCAAAAAAAAAGACATTAGCCACAAATAGTTTTCCTCTAAAATGTCAAATGTCAGTCCTGTTAGACAAAGATTTTTAGGTGGAGTGTACCATGGGGTGTATTTTATTCTTACCAGTGCCTGGAGTAAACATTTCTGTTGGCTTCAGCTGTACAGGAACCTATTAGTCATATAAACAGACATTTTAAAAACCAAATTCATTACACAAGAATAACAACACCTTCCATTTATGTAGAGTCTTAATCATAACAAAAGTGAGCCAAAATAAATCGCAATGATGTATCAAAGAGGGGTGTAATCAGAACTGGATATTGGGAAGTGGGTAGGTTGTGGGTGGACCCAGGGACTAGAAATGAGGGGGATATATGCAGGAAATCTCCAGTGGCTGGGAGCAGGAGAGGGTGGGCGAGAATAGTGAGGAGAGAACAGAGGGTGTGTGTGTGTGTGTGTGTGTGTGTGTGTGTGTGTGTGTGTGTGTGTGTGTGTGTGTGTGTGTGTGTGTGTGTGTGTGTGTGTGTGTGTGTGTGTGTGTCTGTGTGTGTGTGTGTGCTAGACACCAGGGAGTAGAATCCCAGAGCCATCAAACATGCCTCATTGGAGGCTAGTCTGGAGGATCAGATGCTCCGTATTCATGGTGAGGTAGTGAGCTAGATTTGACATTGGCTTTAACGGAGAATCTCGAGACTGGGAGTGGAAGACTGCCACTCAGACTGGAGCCCTGTGTCTAGTGGTGTGCCTCAGGGATCGGAGCTGGGCCCATTGCTGTTTGTGATCTATAGCAATGATCTGAATGGTAATGTGATAAAAATGGATCAGCAAGTTTGCAGATGACATTAAAATCTGAGGCGTTTTGGACAGCGAAGAAAATTTTCAAAGCCTTCCAAGGGACCTCGACCAGGTGTTGCATTTTGGAAGGACAAACCAAGAAAGGACATACACAGTAAATGGTAGGGCAATGAGGAATGAGGTAGAACAGAGGGATCTGGGAATACAGATACATAGTTCACTGAAAGTGACATCACAGTTAGTTATGAAGAGAGCTTTTAGCATATTGGCCTTCATAAATCAAAGAATTGAGTATAGGAGTGGAAATTTTTTTGTAAATAAGTATAAGACATTGGTCAGGTCAAATTTGGAGTATTGTGTGCAGTTTTGGTCACCTCACTATAGGAAAGATATCAGAAGTAAAATGCAAAAGAAACTGTGGTCGAAGTAAAATACACTGCTGGAGAAATTCAGCTTGTCAAAAAGTGTACTTTATATAGCAAAGATAAAGGTAAATATCCAACATTTCAGGCTTGAGCCCTTCATCAAGGTATGGAAAAATGTTGACAGGTGTCCAAATAAAAAGGTAAAGGGGGGAGGAGGTGGAGGGAGGAGCAGGGTCCTAAAGGCAGGAGGTAATAGTTGGAGAAGGGAGGGAGATCACAGCAGCAAGCAGAGGGAGGAGGGATGGCTGGGTGAATAGAGGGAAAGGAGTGGAGAGTCAAGGGAAAGAAGGGAAGGGAGGGTGAATGGAGAGTAGGTCAGCAGATGTTAATTCCATCTGGGTGAAGAGTGCCCAGACAGAAAATAGGTGATGTTCCTTTAGTTTACGGCTGGCCCTATTGCAATAGTACATGAGGCCATGGACAGACACATGAGTATGTTACTGATGTGGTCAGAGTGAAGGTACATGGCAAAGTGATCTCCCATTTCCTGCCCAGTCACTCTGATGTAGAGAAGGCCATAAAGGGAGCACCTGCAGATACACAGTGAATTTTTGCTTCACTTGAAAGGCCTATTTAGGGTGTAGACCATGGTGAGGGAGGAGATGTGGGTGCAAGTGTTGCACCTCCTTCAGCCACAGAGGAAGGTGTCAGGTGGGTGATTAATGGGGAGGATGAGTGCACAAGGGAATCATGGAGGAAGCGGTGCCTATGGAATGCAGAGAGGGAGGAGAGGGGAGGGGAAAATGTGTCTGGTGGTGGGATCATGTTGTAAGTGCTGGAAAGTCCAGAGTTTAATGTTTTGGATGTGGAGACTGGTGGGGTAGTAGGTGATGACAAGGTGAGTCCTGTGTTTGTTCTGTCTCGAGGCAAAGGAGGTCAGGACAGATGAGCAGGAAATGAAGGAATCCAGATGAGGGCTGAGTTGATGGTGGTGGAGCCACATTTAAGGAAGAAGTCAGACATTTCAGATGATATGGACCGGAAGAACTCATCTTGAAAACAGATATGGCAGAGATGGAGAAATTGCAAGAAGCCAGCAGAATTATTGCAGGGGATTGGGTATAAGGAAGTGTAGTAGAGGTAGTTTTGGATGTTGGTGGGTAGGTCTCCAACCTCATCACCTCTGGTCACCTCCCCCCACCATGGCCTCCATCCTAATTGTTTCCCATCCCCACACTGCCTGGTTCTACTTTTTACCCAAAATACATAAACCCAATCATCTGGGTAGATCCGTTTCCATTTCCTCTTGCCTTACCAAACTAGCTTTGTCTTACCTTGACTCTATAATTTCTCCCCTGATCTGATCCCTTCCCACCTTCATCTGCAATACCTCACATGCCCTCCATCTCTTCAAATTCCTTGCACTGGACTGCCTCACTTTTTTACTATGTATGTTCAATCCTTTTACACCTTCATTCCCCATATGTAAGGTCTCAAAGCACTTGCTTTTTTCTGGTCCAGAGACCCAACAAGTAACCCTCTACCATCACCCTCCTCTGCCTGTCAGGAATTGTCCTCACTCTAAACAATTTATCCTTTAATTTGTCTCACTTCTTTCAAATTAAAGGAGTAGTCATGGGTACCCAAAAGGGTCCCAGCTACACCTGCCTGTTTTGTGGAGTAATCCATGCTACAAGCCTGCACAGTCAAGATCCCTCAACTTTTCCTCTAGTATATCGACAACTACAACGGGTCTGCCTCACACACCCATGATGAGCTTGTCAACTTCATTCACTTTGCGGCCAACTTCCACCCCGATCTCAAACTCATTTGGTCCATCTTGGACAACATACTCCCCTTCCTGGATCTCTCTGTCTCTATCTTAAGAGACAAGCTTTCCACTGACAAACCCACCAAATGCACAACAACCTAGACTACACTTCTTCACACCCAGGATTCTATTCCTTTCTTGCAATTTCTCCATCTCCACTGCATCTGTTCCCAAGATGAGGTCTTCCAGTCCAGATAATTATTCCACAAGTGTGGCTTTTCATCCACTACCCAACTCACCTCTCATCTGCATCTCCTCTATCTGCCCTGGCCCCCTCTGCCCCCAGACATGACAAACACAGGATTCCCCTTGTCCTCACCTACCATCCCACCAGTTTCTCCATCCAACACATTATCCTCCAGAATTACAACAGGGTCCCACTACCAACATTTTTCCATACCTTGATGAAGGGCTCAATCCCGAAATGTTGGTTTTGTATCTTTATCTTTGCTGTATAAAGTGCACTGTTTGACCAGCTGAGTTTCTCCAGCATTGGGTTTTTACAGGAAAGATAAATAAGATTGAAAGAGTGCAGAGAAAATTGACTAGGATGCGGCTCAGACTTCAGGAACTGAGTTACAGGGAAAGTTTAAACAGGTTAGGACTTTATTCCATGGGGTGCAGAAAAACGAGGGGAGATTTGGTGGGGATATTTAAAATTATGAGGGATGTAGGTAGGCTTTTTCCACTGAGATTAGGTGAGATACAAACTTCAGGATATAAGGTCCCAACATTTGTTCTCTGTCCCCCGCACAATGAAGGCAAGTGTACCAAACACATTCTTCACCACCGTGTCCACCCATGCCCTTGGTCTTTCCATTCTACAACATCCTCCAGGTCTTTAAAATGTACTGTGTAACTTCTGCCCGGGTTTGACTTATTCAAGGGAAGCACTTCACACTTGTTGGAGTTAAATTCCATTTGCCATTTCTTGGCTCACCTTCCCAACTGATCCCTATCCTGATGTAAACTTAGGTATCCTTCCTCACTGCCCATGGCACTGCCCACTTTCTTGTCATCTGCAAATTTACTGATCATGTTATGTTTATTGTTATTCAAATTGTTCACAGGGAAAATAAACACCAATGGATCCATGCCTAGCTCTGCAGCACTGGTCACAGGTCTCCCTCCCTACTTTTCTCTGAACCCTTCCACCGAGCTAGTTTTGAATCCAGCTGACCAGCTCACCTTGGATCCCATGAGATCTAACCTCCCAGATTAATCAGCCATGCCCATCCTTGTCCAAGGCTTTGCTAAAGTCCATATAGACCACATCCCCAACTTTTCCCTAATTGGCCCTGTTGGTCACCTCTTCAAAACGCTCTCTCAGATTTGTGAGACACTATCTCCCAGGCACAGAGCTATGCGGACTACCCCTAATCACCAGTGAAACATATTCTGTGTCTCTTGCACCACTACAATCCTGTCGTATTTTAGCTAAAGACAGCATCATAAACAATAAAGTAAAAGAATGAAGTTGGCAAGTGCAAATCAGTATTAACTTGGCATGTCAAGGGCTGTCAAGGAGACAGATGGCCTAAAGGCATTTTTACTGTGCTGTCTTTATCTTCGATTCAATGAAAATGTGAAATCATATTGATTTTTTAAGAGCTCCAGTCTGTCCTAAAGCAGCTTCAAGTCAATGAAGTTCTTCTGCCAAGTTGTCGTCCAATTAGCTGTGCCAGAGTTAGCTTCAGGCAAGAAGCAGTGGACTGTTGATTATAAATTACACCTGACAACAAAAACAGCAAATCAGTACAACTAAACTCATTAACACTCTGCTAAGCACAATCTCTTCAAGACCAAGCACACAAAACAATGCCAAAATGAGTGCTAATAGATTATTTCCTTGCAGGTTACTGAAATGACTCAATAGGTCAGGCAGCATCTGTAGAAAGAGAAGCAGTGTTAAGTCATCGATGTTGTTCAATTCTGTTTCTGGAACATTTTGATCTTCTTTCAAGTTTCTCCAGTAGTCGATGTTCATCGTTTAGCATTATATCCTTGGCTTCCTGGCAATCTCTCTCCCAATGTTCACAGCACCCAGCCGTGTTCAGCAGCTGGCAACAGCGTTGCGGTAACCTTGCCACAACACGCCCTGACATGTGCGGGCCAACAGAGAGTGAGATGAACAGCTTTTCTCCAGCGTGGTAGATGGTGACAAATGGGGGAGCAGAGGGATTTGTGCTTGGGTCCTGGTTATTTGCAACATTTAGCAACGGCTCCAAATGGCATCAAGGACGGCACCAAATGTCATACAAGTAAGTTTGGTGATGACCTTTGAAATTGGGTGGGGATTGTGATTTACTAGGAGGGTATAAAGTGACTACAAGGCAAGGCAGGTGCAGCACATGGTTAAAGAGGAGATGGGGTATTAGCTTACACTGCAAGAGGATATGAGTACAAGAGCAAGACCGTTTTGCTACAGTAATTTACACCCTGGGTGAGATCATATCAGACTATTATGTGCAGTTTTAATTTCCTTACCTCTGAAGGATATACCTGCCGTGGATGGAGTCCATGGCAGAGAAATTAGGTTGACTCAGCCAGCGTGTACGAGATTAGAACAGAGAAGATCCCATTGAAGCATGGAAAATGATGACCTAGTTAGACAGAATGAATGCAGACCTCATGACTGGGCTGGGGGGGTGGGGGGGGGGGGGGTTGGTGCTGCTCTAGAATGAAGAGTCACAGTATCAGTGCATAGGATGACATTTAGGGCTAAGATGAAGAGAAATATCTTCATCCAGAGGGCAGTGAACCTGTGGAATTCTTCACAGAAGCCAAGTCAACAAGTTTATTCATGAAGGAAGGTGGTAGGTTTCCAATTACTAAAGGCATCGAGGTGATTAAGGGAGAACAGGAAAATATGCTAATGAGATAAAGGGTCAGTTGTGACAATAATTGAAGCAGAGTAGGCTCATACTCCTGCTCCAATTGTTCTAAGTTTCTACGAGTCCCGTTATTCCTGTACGACAGAGATAATAGTTGTCGATTCTGATCTCAAGACCCAAGCACATTACACTAGCAGGTCATTCGTGGTCTGTGCCTTTAAATATGCTATTTAGAAGCAACAATGCTCTCCCCTCTGTCTCTGAATTTTATTCTATTGACATGAACACCCTGATGCTATTATAAGGTCTCTTCAAAATTGCCATACAGCGGCAAATCGCTAAGCTATGCATTTTCAAATACGAGTCCTTGATAGCAAATCAAGGTTGGGAACGGTTGCTCAGAAACATAGAGGAAGCTGCTCTGCTCCCCACCCGTCAATCTGTAATTCAACACAAAGAGTCATCCTTGGGATCTTCTACTCTGCATGGCTCAGTCCTTCACATCAGTGCCTTCATCTGGAGTTGAATATATATGTCATCTCTGGGAAACTTTCCTCACATGGTCATCATACAAGTTTGCTCGATGAGTTTCAATCTACCATGGAGAAGTGATTTGCTACAGGCTGCAGCCAATCCTCAGAGTTCCTCACAAGGGCTTTTGTGTGGAGAGCAAGAGACTGATGAGGGGGCCACAATACAAAACTGCGGTAGAAAGCTAAAAGGATTTGGAAGGTATCATCAACCACAAAAAACAAAGCAGCGCGCAGTCACCAGAGCCCCCAGACAGTGACACTGTCCAAAACACACTCCTACGCAGCTTTTGTTTTGTTCCATCAGAGAGATTTCCCATGCAGATTTTGCCATTCAAGTGTTAGTGCCGTGACACTACTCCCCATTCTCTCATTAACACAGTGGCAGTGGCCGGCGAGTCCATTACTTCAGTTAAATACCAGGAAGAAGGGGGTGGGAGGGGTGGGGGGGGGGGGGGGGAGAGAATTAAATGTGTGACACTGAAATATGACAGAAGGACCGGTATGTCTTCAAATGGCATTTCTCCAGGAAATCTGATATCCTGTATTTATTTATAAGAAATTGAGCAGAATCCATGGTTAAATAAAAAACAAAGCAGTTGACCTTTGATGTGAGTGGCTGCAGATGTTTCTCTCATTCTGATACTGATGGTAAACCTCAGTCTGTTACAGTTTCCATGCACTCCTCTGAATCTTCTATACAGACCTAGTGCTGTCAACCTTGGATAAAATGTAAATATGTGGCAATGAAATCATCACGGTTTCAGGCAAAGTGCACAACCATGTTATATTTTATATTGAAAATTTCCAAACGTTGCCACTTGAGAGTAATTCTGTGGTCTTGGGAAAAATATCTGGAAATTGATCAGACTGTTTTTGGTGTTAATACGGTGCTGCAGGTCACCCTAATACTAATTCAAAAAGATACATGAAGACCAGGATCTCAGCAGGCTGGATGCAGGGAACAAAGAGAGGCTGGAACTGGAAATATTCAGCAGGCCAAATAGCATTTGAGAAGCAAGAGAATAATATTATGTTTTAGGCTAATGGCACTTTATCATTGTTGTGTGAATGAATTCCAATCCAATCTCTTGGAAATATCCACCTGCTTCCCAAGTGTTGATTCCCTTCATGAGTGGTTCTCAACCTTTTTTCTTTCCATTCACATACCACTTTAAGTATTCCCTATGCCATCAGTGCTCTGTGATTAATAAGGGATTGCTTAAGGTGGTGTGTGAGTGGGAAGGGAAGGTTGAGAATCACTGCTCTACATTATACTCTGAGAGTTAGTGGTGCTACCATGCAGAAGAGATCTTTATCCTTTAAAAATAAATCATTAATTTCATGCACTACCTCATTCTACCAGTCGTATGTCCTAGTTTATTGTTTCTCAAGTTTTTTTTCCCCACTTCCATATCACCTTAAGTAATCCTGTAATGATATGGTTTATTGTATGTACTAGCCGGTACAGGCACGGGCTGGCTCGCTCTCCTGATGACATAATCTCCTAGACTCCTCCTTGGACTCCTCCCCTGTGACCCAGGCCATAAAGGTCGAGTCACCTCTTCCTTCCCTGCATTTCCCTAGCTTGGACCCAGGCCTGCAGTCTTGTGTGTAATGAAGCCTAGCGTTCCCCTCAGTCTTTGTCTCTGTGATTACTGGGGCAAATGGTGTGCCCAACAATCCCTAACTAACTATAGAGCATCTATGGCAAAGGATGCCTTAGCTCTATGGTTAGTAAGGGATTTCTTAAGGTGTTATGTGAGTGAAAAAAAAAGAAGAGAACCACTGTTTTAGTTAGATTTTAGTTAAGTAAAGGGGCACATGTTGATAGTTATGGTGTGAATGGAACATCCCTGAAGATTGATTCCAGGCAACTGCAGAAGTGAACACAGTGGGATGAACCACCGCCTGTGCAGGTGCCTAATCACCGTTCACTCAACTGGCCAATAGGCATACTAGGGAGTAAGGCACTCACCTACAAGAAGGCGCGGGGCTCCCGTCGTCTTCACTTCAAGCCAAGCGCCCTTCAGGAGCGTCACAGGCACGTGATGACATCACTCTGGTCCTGGGTTTCCAGGCCAGAAGTGATATAACTGAGGAGGTGAGTTTGAATAAAGAGTCTTTGCTGACTAACCACTGTGTCTGGTGAATCGTAGCTCTACTGGGGTAGTGGCCACACTATATGGGCAAAGGAGTTAAGGGTTATGGGGATAAGGCTGGAAAGGGGTACTGATGGTAGTGATCAGCCATGATCTGTAAAATGACGGTGCTGGCTTGACGGGCTGAAGGGCCTACTCCAGCTCCTATTGTCTATTGTCTATAATTGTTCAGTCTGGGAGTTACACCAAAGCATGATGTAGTGCTAATGATGCAGGTGAAGGCTGATCAGTCCATTGAGCTTTTGCTAATAGAATGCCATAGCATCCACACCCTATATGGGAGTGAAAATATAAAAGAGTCTACAGCAAAGTAAATGAACAAAAAAGGATGATTTAAAATGGTTTAACCATCAGCTTTGAATCTGTGTCTCACTGACGACGGATGCATGTTCATGCAGCAGTGACTCATTTTAAATTTGCAGCGGTGCGAAAAAACAATCCTAGAGGCACTGCCGCTTGGAGCTATCCTGGTTAGTCTGGCACCATCCCGAATCCTGCTCGCAGTCACTCAGTTTAATTTTATTTCCAGAATATTGTGCCACTCCAAACAATGACTGACGTCAATGAGGAAATTTTGTTTCTCAGATAAAGATATAGCATGGAGTCATTCATCGAAAGATCTTCCTGTTTGGAAAAAGAAAGGATCTCAGAGGTATGGAGTGGCTATCATATTTTTGACAGAAGTCTGGTCAACCTGACTGTGAGACTGCATGAGGGTCAAATGCATCCCAATAGGATTGAAATGATAGAATTTTAAAGCTTGATCATGACTGTTTTCATCTAAGGCTTTCCTTTTTACATTGTCTCCATTTTCCCATTCCACACTGACCTGCCAATGTTAAATAAATGCAGAGATTGTAAATCTAAAATAAAAGCAAAAAATGCTGAAAATACTCAGCAGGTCAAGCTTCATCTATGGGAAGAGAGACAGAGTTAATAGTTCAGGTCAAACACCCTTCAATAGAATTGGCAAGGACAGAAGGGAAGCTGGTGAAATGGCAAGGATGGTAGGGAGGGGAGATATAGCTCTGATAGGATAAAATCCAGAGGACCATGGTAATAAGTTGTAAATGATACCTTATATCAGTGAGAACATAGGCAATTCCCACATTGTTTTGTCCATTATTTTCTCCATGTTCTCACCCTTGAGCTGCTCCTATTCTATTGCCATGGTCCATTGGTTTTACTCTGAATTTTACACATTGAACAGCAATGAGAATTGTGATATTTGCACATTTACAGTGCTGCCGGGGCTCACTTGAACACCTGGGAGCACCGCTCTGGCACCTCACTGGGCCGTTCTGAGCCGGCATCTCATCGGGCCACTTTGTGGCTGCTTCAGCTGGAAATATTCTGCCATTGCCAGGGCCAGGGAAACATAGAGCAGTTCCAGCTGTATGGGTGAAATTATGGATAAGGAAGATGGTCATTTTTCCCATTGATCCTGCATTGAGTGACGTGCTGGAGCGGCCCTGAAGTGGCCCCAAAGCCGCCTGATGATACGCTGGCCCAGAGTGAAGTTCCGGTGAGTTCCATCAGCACTGCTCCCAGGGCCGACATTACCATTAGGTGAACCAGACCTCAGAGGGGGTGCTTGCAACCCACTGAACAACAGCAGGAAAGACTTTATTTTGCCCTGAAGTGGCAGCAACATTTATGTTTGAATCCCACAAAGTGCAAAGGGAAAGATTACGTGCATGGAGTGGGGGGGAAAAAACCCACACCTCTCTTACCCAATGTTTATCTTCACCAGGAGACCCCTTGTGTTATCCATGACCTGCAGTGGATTGTTGCAAAACAAAGGTAGAGTCTGAGTTTTCATTGAAATAGCGAGGAATTGCAGCACCAAGAATTCAAGAGTTCACCCCCCACCCCCTCATAATGTGCATGTACACTGAATCCGGGCAGAGTTATTCCAGAGCGAGAAAGGAAGTTCAGGTATAGGCTGCCCTTCTCGGCTCTGTATTCAGGCTGTTTCGGCCTGGCCTTGGGTGCAGGAGGGGCGGCATTCAGTCACAGCCATTTTAACGGCAGTTAACAGCAATGCATTTGCAGTTCTCCGGACAGCACGTTCCAGGCCCAGCTCTGGAGTGGCTGCCCATCAATATACTGTATATCCAACATGCTGGTTTCTCGAATAAAGCAAATGGCAGGCACAGAGGCTTTAAACAGAGGAGGGAGGGAGGGAGAGAGCAAGAAAGACTGCTTCTCCCTGTTAAAAATCTTGCGCCTGTCCCACTTCTAGCCCAGTTAGAATAAACCTGGTTGTGAGGAAAGGTACTGATTTAGGGAATGAAAATTCATGATCTCTGAGAAAGTGTCAAATACACAAACAGCCAATCTTCAAAACGTGAAAACTACCCAACTGTCAACTTTATGTGCAATTTTTTAACAGGGGTACAATTTCAGAGCTTGCCATAGGCACTATTTTAACTAGATACACCATTGGATCTGCACGTTTAAACAAGTCTTATGAGTGCTACCCCCTCCTTCCTCCAGAAGTACTCAGGATTGTAAACCTTTCAAGTTCAAGTTCATTTATTATCATCCGATTGCATGAGTACAACCTGATGAAATAGTGTACTCCTGTTCTCCATGGAAGACATACAGACACACAACCAGACAATACAGTCAAACAGGCAAACAATACATATGCAGGACAAATACACATATATATATATATATATATATATATATATAAATAAATAAGTTTTGTTTACTGCAGTGGTTCTCAACCTTTTACATCCTAGGCCTCACTTAACCATTCAAAAAAACCATTCGTGGAAAAAAGTTATATATTCTAAAGTTTTAATCAAATCATTTACTGCAAGTGTATTTCAATGCAATTAAGGTTGAGAATACACTGGAACACATTTCATGTTCAACTACTACTTCAATATGTCAACCATCTCAAGCAACCATTCAACGATTGTCGTCACTTCAGTGGGAACCTTGCCCCGACACTGACTGCAGATTTTTTTTATATTTGAGGGATTATCTTAGCTTATAGCATATCACTAACAGCACTGAAACTACATTTTACTAAATAAGATGATGGAAAATGTATCAATAGTTCCCTTGCTAAAGTAGTTGAGTTTGGGTGTTTCTTTTCAATCTCATTAGACAGCAACATCATGGGTCCTTTCACTTTGATCCGAGTTTTCACAGATTCATCATGTTGCAACTCAGATAACTCCTCTTGGTATTGCACTGGAACTTCAGATAAGTCCACCAGCAATGGCTGAGATAACCATGAGAGAAAATCCATTGCCTTTAAATCACCAAATCTATCACTGAAGTTACTAACCAACATTTTCAAATGGCCAACAATGACATTTTTAGCAGCTTTAGTTAGAGCACATTTATTACCAATAGAATTGAAGGAAATTTCTTGCAGAAATATTCCTTTGGCATAATTCTAGAAATTTCATGAATCCAAATATCTTTGTTTTTGCATCAACGAGTGTCATATTTGTGCCTTGGAGTTGCTGGTTCAATGTATTTAGTTTCTTAAAAATATCTGTCAAGTAATTCACATAAGCTTTGCCATCTGTTGTTAGCAAGAGCTTCATTTCAAAATCTCGCTGAGGAGATCAAACAGTTCCATAATCCTTTTGAACCAGTTTCCCTTTGACAACCACCTTACTTCAGTGTGAAGCAACAAACTCACAGGTTTTGCATTTTTATCGGCACAAAACTGCTTAAACAGAAGTTCACGTTTGGCATTATCTTTGATGGCATTGAAACTCTTGATCACAGAATGCAGCATAGAACAGGGGAAACTTTCTTGGCAACTAAGTTTTCTCAGCAGATAACACAATGCACAATCAACATGTTTGGATTTAAATCCTTCATTAATTTTAAACATCATTTTTTTAACCATAGCAGGTGCACCATCTACAGCATAAGATATAATGTTTCATTTTTAGTATTTCATTTTCATCCAAATAATTTTTGAGCTTGCTGTAGATATCAACTGCAGTAGTGATTGTTTTTAATGATTTACAAAACATCTCTTCTTGAAACTCTTCCTGATCAATATATCTCACGTATGTCATCACGTACGGTTGATTCATCCACCTGCATTAAGAACTTTCGTGATTTCAACTTCTTAATCAGCTGTTTTTCAACATCTTGACCCACGTCATCTATTCTGTTGTTCGGACATCTTGGTCATCCTTTTGCAGATCTGTTTTGAGAAACAATGATATTGTGGGTTTAATCAGTTCCTCCCCAATCGTATGATTCTTCCCATGTTTTGCCATCAACAGAGAAATTTCAAGGATATGATTCAGGGCTGAAGTTTGCGCAGCAAATAATGAAGTGACTTTTGATCTATTTTCAAATTTCTCTTTCAGTGATTTAAGATATTCTAATTTCGAATTGACATAGTTAGGATGTTTTACCCTCAGAGGAGCTTCAAGATAGCCTGCTTTCATTGATTCATTTGTCAAAGTCTCTTGGCATAATAGGCAAAAAGGTGCACGTTCATCGTGTACTGCAGGTAAAGACCCAAACTTCAAGAACTCCACTGAATATTGACAATCCTTTTGCTTGCTTGGTCTGCTCATTTTGAATATACAACAGCATGAGCTCCCTGAAATAGATTAATACAACAGCACGAGCTCCCTGAAACAGATTAATACAACAGCATGAGCTCCCTGAAACAGATTAATCAATATTTTATTATGTCTTAGAATTTAAAAATGTAATAAAAGGAAGAATACTGACCCTAAGAAAAACATTAAAAAAGCACGGTTTCTGACATTTTTTTTCTCACAGAGAGTCCATCAAAATTGGACTAGCCCCGTGCTTTGCTTTCTGGGGTCCCTATTTTTTTCTGATGTTTGTGTTCCCCTCAGCCTGGCGCCTGGGGTGGACCCCCTCCCCCATCCCCCATCAATATGCAAGTATACAAAGATACATACAGATACAGGTCTCACTCATTACTGAACTGAAAAAGTAAAGGGGTATGGACGGAGACATGATTGTTGAAATAATTTGGAATCCATGTCACCAATAATATAATTTGGAATTAATGATA
Organism: Narcine bancroftii; assembly: GCF_036971445.1. Taxonomy (NCBI): domain Eukaryota; kingdom Metazoa; phylum Chordata; class Chondrichthyes; order Torpediniformes; family Narcinidae; genus Narcine; species Narcine bancroftii. The sequence continues at coordinate 31,958,722 of NC_091471.1, forward strand.
ATAAGACTGGTCAGAAAAAATATAATTATAATATTAACCAAGGATAACAACAGCTATTACTGCAGAGAAACAATGGAAGAGTAAAAAACACATGATATGAAAATAGAAAGAGCAAAGTGATTTTATAATTGTGTTGTACTGAGTGTTGCCAAGTCACATCTTTCACACCAACATAATGAGTTTATTTTTTTAAACCAACTTTTTAATTATTTCCCAGAATTTTCCTAGGCCCCACTAAAATATTCTTAAGCCCCACCAAAATATTCCCCACCTTGAGAATCTATGGTTTAGTGGATAGTAGATTCTCGAATGGTTAGTGTGAGCAGTTCCTTTGGTCGGTCAGCGTTCTCACTGCTCTCGGGAAGAAGCTTTTTCTCAGCCTGACGGTGCTGGCTCTGATCCTCCTGTATCTCTTTTCTGATGGGAGTAGCTGAAAGATGCTGTGTACAGGGTGGTAGGGGTTCTCAATGATTTTGCATGTCCTCTTCAAATAACAATCCCAATGCTTTCAACAGGAGCACTGTGCACTTCTTCCCTTTACATGTTTCATAATTCCTACCTCTTCAACCAAAGTTTTGTATTTTTTTTAGCACATTATCAGATTTTGTCAGAATACCTTGCAATACCTCTCTTCAGAGAGAGCGCCAAATTCGAACCTGCGTCACTGCTACTTTTCTCCTTAAAAGATTTCATTTGTTTGCTCCCATTCCATTGATGAAGGATTTGAAATAACTTCTGATAGTTTTCAGTCAATATTTTTGCCACAGATCCCAATGATGACTATCGTTTGAAGTATTCACTGAGCAGGATGTAAATGGCAATGATTAATATTTGCAAGAAACATTGCAAGAACTTGTTAGGGCTAGAGAATGTGGGGTTCCAGTTTCGTGATGGTACTGCATGTATAGTGATAACCACACAAGATAAGGTGTCCACTTATATGAAAGAAATAGCAGCAGAGCCCTGCATACTCTGCTAACTTGGACTGTAGATACCCACACACCTCAAAGATCACTTCATCATCATGGAGTTTTGTGGTTTGGAGTGACCTATTTAAGCCCTCTCTCAAAATGAATCACTTGAAGGCTAAAAGCTGACTATTGCAGAACAAGAGTCCATATGAAACTGAGTTATTGAATCTGATTGACAAAGGCCTCATACCTGCTGAACATCAGGAACTGAAACATCAGCACATGAGAGTGTCAAGGGACTGATCAATGTTTCTGCAAGACAGCTTGACTTACAGTTTTACACCAACTGTTCCAAATTATTGGGTCAATGCCCGAGGTCATTTCCTTACAGTTAGGAAAGATCATGTAAAACAGAGTCAGTATTTTAATCCAGTGATGTGTCAAATTGCATTTTTATTGTTATAAATTGGGTGGGGGTTTTTTTACAGAAATAAGCAAAACAGCTTTATGAAGGAAACAAATTATTGCATTGATATAGCAGCATCACAAATTCTGGACCTCCTAAAACATTTTATAGCAAATAGTCATCTCGCAGAGGGTGTTAAATCTTAAGATCACATTATATCTAGTATAGTAAGAAGGGTTCTTCTGTGAGCAGTCCAACAGATTAACTCTAGCATACGTATACACAACTAAAATAGAATAACAAGGGCACAATTGCAGTCTTGAGTTCCAATGAAAAAAAAAGTGATTGTACCAAGCAAAAGAAAAATGGTTACATTGTTGTGAGGTCCCATCAGGATAGCTGCAGGGAAGAAACTGTTGGTTTGCGATTTCACACTCTTGAACTTTCTACCAGTGGGAGGAGAAAGAGAAGACAGTATGCCTGGGATGTGATGGGTAGACAACAGGATATTAGGTGAAGGGGAAGGAGGTTGGTATGATGATCTGAACTGTATCCACTGCATTCTGTAGCTTTTTAGTTACCCAGAGAGTGGTGGGTGCCTGGAACTCACTGCCAGGATTTGAAGCTGATACAGTAGGGATATTTAAGAGAATCTTAAATGGGCACGTGGGTGGTTGTGGGCTGTAAGGGAGGGAAATGTTGGATGGAGTAGGTGGTTGAGACAATATTGTGGGCTGAAGAGCCTGTACTTTTCTGTTCTGTCCTATGTTCTAGACCGGACCTTTTTTTGTTATGGCCCCCTTTGGACTCTGCTCAAAGTTTATGGGCCTCCTTCTCTGTGAAGCAGTCAAATTGAGTTGGTTTCTTCAGTACTTTTCTCCTACTGATTACATAAAGAACATGAACAATATTCTATGATTTCACTCCATGTCCCTGTATAGCCCCCGTTAAGAATGGCTGTTCTAGAGGCATTGGTGTGCTTTCTTGATCATCAACGTGCCTGGGCCAGGTCAGATCATTTGAAATGTTTACTTCAAAGAAATTGAAGCTATCTACTCTTTCCCCTTCAGTGCCATTGAAATGGACAGGGATGTGACTTCTACCCCTTCTACTGAAGTCAATCATAATCTCCCTCAGCTTCTTGGTTTTAGGAGAGATGTTGCTAACTTGCACCATGCCATTAGTCTTTCAGTCTCCTTTCTGCAGTCTGTCTCATTGCCATTTGATACCCGGCCTACAAGAGTGGTGTTGTCAGTGAATTTGAAAATGGAGTTGGAATGGTATTTCACTGCACAGTCATGGGTAAAGAACCTCTGAAATTTTCTCTACCCAGAGAGTTGCGGAGACTAAATCCTTAAGGGTATTTGAAAAGGAGTCATAGAGTCGCAGAGTTTTCCAGCACGTTAAAAGGCCCCTTTGGCCCAGCTTGTTCACGCTGATCAAGCTTGTCCCATTTACTTACATTTGTTCCACATCTCATTAGGCCTTGAGCAAACAACTTAGCAGGTCAGGCAGCAACCATGACTAGAAATGGTTCGTCAACGTTTCAGGTCGGAACCCTTTATTGAGACCCATTGGAAGTTGCTAAGGTAAATCCTATATAACCTTAATCAAGGCAGGCCACACATGGACCAGTCAAATCATAGGGGTGGAATCCAGGCACAGGCATGTCCGTAGACTTTCATGTTTCACTAAGAACACTCACTCTTACATGATGAACAATTGTTTGTCAACATCTGGGTGAGACAAGTTTTTGATTGGATTTGCCTTTGTTCTGAGTTAAATTTTCATTCCCTCTTTGCACCTTGGCACTATTGTACAGATGGATGCAAAGGTGTTCCTAATTAACTTTGTCAATAACGCAAGGTGATAAAATACATGATATGGTGCTTTACATTTCTCTAACACTTAATTTTGTTGCAACCAGATGTGGACATGTATGTTTACTGGAAGCCAATATTTCTTGCACAAAATACTGGAAGTAACATCCTTCAGTGGAACTGTGAGGGATGCCTCAGTTCCAACACAAACCAGGCAGAAACAATTTGGAATCCAAACAGAAGCAATCTCAGACATCGGCATTGCCTTCAGGACAAGAGGAAAAACTAGAGGCACACTCACAAGCGAAAATGTTGCAGATAATTAAATTGGAAAATGGATCTTCAACTCAGGATTTATTTCCAGTGAGGTATTAATATATGAAATGTAAAATCATTCTTGAGAAGGAGAAGCCTTAATATAAGGCCACATTTTTTAATGAAAGAGGGCAAAGATCTTGAAAACTTTGAACTCCAAGCTGGAATGACCTGCTGCAACCAGGGAAAGAAAGCAGATGGCAAAATTGCTTGATCTAACACTCAGTGGAATCACCATTGCTTGACCCTGAGTTCCATTTATTCCATCTGTCTTTGCTGAAGTTGAACCCTGAACCTAGAGGTTAAAGGAGACTGCACTTACATAAAGAAGCACCAGTTCCATTAGACTTTCTGGACCAAAAAAAAGACATAAATATCAGCAAGGTACAAATCAAATTGAAGCCTGTTGTTTCCAAGAGTTTGATGGATTTATGGGAAGCTTTACCCCCCCCCCCCCCCCCGCTGTTGAAATAATTAATCAATTTGAAACTTAACAGCAATTCAAGTAATTGCCTTGTTCTCTGGGAAACCCTTTGCCTCCAAAACCAAGGCAGGAAACTTTTGCCCAAAGTTGAGGGGAGCAGTCATGCATCAGTGAGGCTGGAGTTATCAGATGTAATTTGGAAATTGGAAGATTCTGAGCTGCAATGTTGTGCTCTCGGCATTAATGTAGAACCCTGACGAAGGTATGATGCTTATTTTGGTACTGTTTTAAGCCTTTAAAGAGCCTACATATCCAGACCTGTCTGAGCAGAACTGGAGCAGAATTTCTTTAAAATTTTTCAATGTAGCAGCAGTTGCCATCCTCATAGAAACTTAGTACACAAGGCAAATGTTTGCATGACCCAGGTACCTGTGTCCTGAATTGACTTTTTTTTAAAATCATTTCACTTTCGATCTGTGTTTCAGTAATGTTCTGGTTCCAGATCCAATTATCAGGAGAGCCCTTTACTCTTACCCTTGCAACAATGTCACTGACATTTTGACCAGTGCTTGCCATTCATCACGTAGTGAGGGCAATCTCTATTCTACCTAAATCTTTGAACTGCACCCACTTTACAACTTCACATTGCATCTGTTCTTGCATTTTGTCCTCAGAGTAAAGGAAGGACAATCAGCAAAACATGGAATGTGGGATAATAGTGACCTTTCACCCCGAGAGGGATCTGTGCCTCTTCCCTCTGTCAGGCAGGATGTAGCACCGTGAGAGATTTAATGCCAGTCCACCTTTGAACAAGTTGCCACAGCAACACTGAGGTTTCCTCCCTTCACTTGATAAACTGGAAACTGCAACCAACAAACGGCAGCTGATTAGAGACAGCAGAAAGCTCATCTCCCTTACAGCTCTGCAAATGAGAGTGAGGCCTAACTTTGTCAGGGGATCTGTGTTTGAATCACGCCATAGGACTGGCTGTTTAAAATTCAAACAATGCATGCAAAAGCTTGTGTCAATTTTGTTGAAGGTGGAGACTGGGACTTATCAATTTACTATTAAAAATCAAACTGGTACACCAATCTCTTACTAGATACATGTCAATGTGGTTGACTACCAACATGCTTCTGAAGAGGCCTTAGTAAATCCTTCAGTTCAAATGCAAGTAGGAAGAGAATTAAATGATTCCCACTGGAATTGCAGTAGACACAACGAAATAACCACACAAGGTGTTTTTAGAGTGAATCAAGCGTATTTACTCTTCATCACCTGCGCAACCATTTAAAGGCCAGAATCACATGCCTGACATCATCATGCACTCACGTCACATGGCCGATCCGATGCCTCCTGGGAATTGTACAGCCAACGTAGAGCTGCTACATGCCAACACCCCCACCCCCCCTCCTCCCTCCGCCCCCTCCCCGAACCAGCAGAAAGGTTTGTCTGTCTTTTAGGTTGTCGACCTGACCAGGGCTCTGCGACCTTGGGAAATGTATATGTCAAGGGCTTGTGGTCAGTGTACATAATAAAATATCTGCCCTCCAAAAATTAATGGAAGTGTCGAACAGACAAGTAAAGCGACCCGGCGAGGTGCGGTGAGGTGAGCGGCCCGGTGAGGTGAAGTGAGGTGAGCTGCCCGGCGAGCGGTGGTGAGCGGCCTGGCGAGCGGAGGTGAGCGACCCGGAGAGCGAGCAACGCGGCGAAGGAGTGGGACATCCAGGCTTTGGCTCAACAGGCTTAGGTGAAAGCAGTCGAGGAGAAAGGTAAGCGGCGTTATTTTAACTCAGTCATGTCTATGGGGTTAGTGCTTTGTACTGGGTGTCAGATGTGGGAACCATGGGTGAGTTCCACCCTCCCAGATAGCCACATCTGCGTCAGTTGGACTGAGATGCAGTTCCTTAAGGACCGAATTGGGGATCTGGAACTGCAGCTTGAGGACCTGCGGCTGGTAAGGGAGAGTGAGGTGTTAATAGATTCATCTTTCAGGGAGATAGTTGCCCCGAGACTAGATGTGTCAGGTAAGTGGGTAACTGTCAGGGGAAGGAAGAAAAATGCCTGGAAAATAGAGAGCACACCTGTGACTACCCCTCTCAGCAACAGGTATATTGTGTTGGATTCTGTTGAGGGAGATGACCTGACAGAAGCTGGCCTCAGTGTCCAGGTCGCTGGCACTGAGCCTGGCACGGTGGTACAAAAGGTCAGGAGGAATGCAGTGGTCATTGGAGACTCCATTGTCAGAGGTACAGACAAGAGATTCTGTGAGCCAGATAGGTATACCTGCATGGTGTGCTGCCTCCCTGGTGCAAGGGTATGGGATATCTTAAATCGCGTCCAGAGTATTCTAAAAGGAGAGGGTGAGTAGCTTGATGTCTTGGTACATGTGGGTACCAATGACATAGATGAAAAGAGGGAGGAGGTACTGAAAAAGGATTAAAGCGAGCTAGGATGGAAGCTAAGAAACAGGACTGCCAGGGTGGTGATCTCTGGATTGCTACCTGTGCCAAGTGCAACTGAGGACAAAAATGGAAGGTTAAGACAAAAGAATGTGTGGCTGAGGGGCTGGTGTAAAAGACAGGGTTTTGGCTTCTTGGACCATTGGGTTCTCTTTTGGGGAAGGCATGACCTCTACAAGAAGGATGGGTTACACCTAAACCCAAAAGGGGTCAATATATTGGCAGCTAGGTTTGGTACAGCTGTCGGATGTGGTTTAAATTAATTTGGCAGGGGGATGGGAACGTGTATGATAGGGCAAAGGACAGGAAAGATAAAATAGGAAAAGTTAGGTTAGGCAGCGAAAGTAAAAAATCAGAAAGAGCAAGGAGGGTGAAAAAAGCAAATCTGAAGGCTTTATATCTTAATGCAAGAAGCATTCAGATCAAGGTAAATGAATTGACTGTGGACCTTAGTCTCGGTTTTAATTATTTCACTCTCCATGTCGAGTGAGAATTCGATCATATTGTGATCGCTCCTACCCAAAGGGCCTCGCACAACAAGATTGCTGATTAGCCCCTTTTCATTGCATAATACCCAGACTAAAATGGCCTGCTCCCGAGTTGGTTCCTCGACATATTGGTCTAGATAACCGTCCCGTAAACATTCAAGGAAATCCTCCTCCTCAGTATTAAGAGTGGGAGAGATTCAAACTAGAGGGCATGGTTTAAGATGGAAGGGGGAAAATTATAAGGGGAACATGAGGGGAAATTTCTTTACGCAAAGGGTGGTAGGGATGTGGAATGAGCTTCCGGCAGACGTGGTTGAGGCAGGATCGTTGGTTACATTTAAGGAAAGACTGGATAGTTACATGGAGAGGAGAGGACTGGATGGGTATGGACCGGGTGCTGGTCAGTGGGACTAGGAGGGTGGGGATTTGTTATGGCATGGACTAGTAGGGCCGAACTGGCCTGTTCTGTGCTATAAGTGGTTATATGGTTATATGGAAATTGAGACAAACAAATACGATTTGATTGGGATTACAGAAACATGGCTGCAGGGTGGGCAAGCCTGGGAACTTAACATCCCAGGGTATACAATATTTAGGAGGGATCGGCAAGAAAGAAAAGGGGGTGGGGTAGTATTGATGGTGAGAGAAGGGACCGACATGATTGACAGGAAGGATATTAACTTGGAAGATGCGGAATCTATATGGGTAGAACTGAGGAATAGCAAGGGGCGGAAAACGTTAGTGGGGGTGGTATATAGGCCTCAAAATAGTAATGTAGAGGTGAGGGAAGGCATAAAAAGAGAAATTAGAGAAACGTGCAATAAGGGAACAGCTGTCATCATGGGAGAATTTAATTTACATATAGATTGGACTAGCCAAATTAGTAAAAATACTGAGGAGGAGGAATTCTTTGAATGTTTACGGGACGGTTATCTAGACCAATATGTCGAGGAACCAACTCAGGAGCAGGCCATTTTAGATTGGGTATTATGCAATGATAAGGGGCTAATCAGTAATCTTGTTGTACGAGGCCCTTTGGGTAGGTTCTTGGCACCTACCACTCTCTATGTAATAAACTGGCCTTGCATATTTTTTTTTAAATCCTCCCTCACCCACTCAGCTCCTCAGAATGTGACATTTTTATCCTGGGGAAAAAATTCTGCTTGTCTATTCTATCTACTCTGCTCATAATTTTATAAACTTGCATTAACGCACTCTCCTTCACCTCCAACACCACAGTGAAAACAACCCAAGTTTTCCTAACCCCTTCTGACAGCTCGTTCCATCTAATTTAAATTAAAATAGGAAATGGTCGAGTCACCTGACCTACTGAGTGGTTCCAGTATTTTCTGCTTTCATTTTAGAAATCCAGCATCTTCAACTTTGAACTTTATTTAAAAATGAATTTGATTGATACAGGTAATTACAGTATTCGAAATGAAATTTAACATGTTATTTTCGAACAGTTTTTTCCTGGCCTGCCTCCGTTAATGGAGGTCCTGCCTACAGCTCCATTAGCCCAGCTTCGATTCTGACCATCAGTGATGTTTGTGTGAACTGTCCATTCTCCCTGCTATTCCAATTTCTCTGTGTGTGTGTGTGTGTGTGTGTGTGTGTGTGTGTGTGTGTGTGTGTGTGTGTGTGTGTGTGTGTGTGTGTGTGTGTGTGTGCGTGTGTGTGTGCAAGTGTGTGTGTGTGAGTGTGTGCGTGTGCGTGCATGTGTGTGCGTGTGTGTGCGTGTGTGTGCATGTGTGCGTGTGTGCATGTGCGCGCGCGTGTGTGCGTGCGTGCGTGCGTGCGTGCGTGTGCGTGCGTGCGTGCGTGCGTGCGTGCGTGTGCGTGTGTGCGTGTGCGTGCGTGTGTGTGCGTGTGTGTGTGTGTGTGTGTGTGTGTGTGTGTGTGTGTGTGTGTGTGTGTGTGTGTGTGTGTGTGTGTGTGTGTGTGTGTGTGTGTGTGTTTCTCCTGTATGTAAATAAAGTTTACAGTTCAGTACTGACACATGTCCAGGATTGTCATTCTTTGAACCCTTCAAACTTGTTCTCTCATCACAGACGGAGTGAGCATCAGAATGCTGATACAACAATGCTGAAGCTGAATGCATTCTGAGGGCAAGTGCTGAAGATGTCAAGAATCGAGGTGTGAGTACCTGTTTTATTATTATTCCACCTGCTATACTTAAGCATGGATTGACTTTCATGGAGAGCTCTCAAAATAAAGTGTTATATTGTATCTAGGTGCACTTGACAATTCAAGATCTTGTGGAAAGTTGTGCAAAGCCTGGAACCCTGGACATGACCTCTTCTACCCTGTTCACTATCTCTTCTCACTGGTACCTTCAGGGATAAGGTACAGAGTTTGAAGACCAGCACCATAAGGTTCAAGCACAGTTTCTTTTCAACAGCTTTCAGGATTTTGCACTTCCTTTTGTTACTCTAATCATGGACTGCTCCGAAATCACAAATTTACTTATTTTTACGAAGTGATTTTTTTTGTTATTTTTAATTCAATCTGTACTATTGCTCTCTTCATGAAGTACCTGTTCAGCTGTATATGATAATAAACTTGTTTTAATTTATCATCATCTCCACTCTGGAGCTGAGGTGCTCTTCTTTACAAGGACTCAATGACAATCCAGTCAGTCGGCAGCTTCTGGTCAGGATAGTAACTGATGTGGAGGCACAGAGAGATGCCAATTGAACTCCTTTTGCCACATAGAAATCTCTAGTTGGTTTAAGTGGAAGCTTGATCTCTGAGCATGGGAGCAGTTTAAAGCTCCTGAGAAATGATGACATATCTGTAGTGATGTCCTTACTGAGCAGTGAGATGCCATTAATGAGAAGATTGCTGCTGTCAATAGACACGGGGATGTAATTTATAAGCAGCACACAGTTTCCTAAAAAGCATTGCACGTGAGCAGCTTGCTGTTCTCCATGAAGAAAGTGGTGCTCAATCAGAACAGACTGCTCTCCTGTGAAAGAAGATAGGGCTCTCTTCCATAACATATCATGCGGCTCCCATTGACTTGCTCGCATCTGCATAATTACCAGAGTCCTGTCCCAGCAGGGCCCTGAGGGAGGTGGGCAGGTGAGGAGAGAGGAAATGAAGAGTCCAGTCACTCATGATTCATGCTGGAGATCAGCTCAGAGTGTGGATATGACACTGGGGTGCCCATTGACTAATTCATCATTGTCCCCTTGGTTCCTGCTGAGGTTGTCCAGTATGCACTCTCAGCACCTTCCTGTCCCTTTAACAGTCAGTAATTCACTTTTCTCTCTGACTCCTACCTCAGGCCCACAAGTAGCCACCCCAGACTACTCCACAACTACTTAGGGGCAGCAATCTGAAGCCAGCCCATCAAGGGCAGGGGTTTCCCTTGGGCCATCAAGTTTGTCATTGTCACTCAGTGCTAGCTCCCTGATTAAATTACTGGACCAATAATCCAGAGGCATGGCCAAAATACCCATTAGCTCATACACCAACATGCCAAGCTTTTAATTAAGATGATTAGGGTGAGGGTAAGGCCAGTCAGGGATAAAGGAGGAAATATCCAAAGTCAGGAAGCGAATGAGGTACTAAATGAGTACAGTAAGCCCCTGGCATCTGGAATTCAAGCAATCCACAGCCTCGAAAAACTGGCAAAAAAAATTGAGGAAAATTAATAAAAATTAAAATAAATAAGAATAAAATAATAGATTGAAAATATGTCTAAAAATTGTACACCTCGCCGTAAGTTCACCAATCCACCACTTGGGTGCCAGGCAACACCTATAACTAGTTCCAGCCTTATGTCCAACATAAACAAACAGAAGACACTTTAACGCTTTTGCAGCCACTGTGTAAAAAGGTCGAGATGGATTTTTTTCCACTGGGTCCCCTACACATTTTTACGGAGCGGCTCCAGTGTAAAATGACTGCAGCCACTCTGTAAGAAACAGGCCTGATGAATACGACGTTCCCCCTCCGACAAACCCCACAACACAGGAAGGATCTGTAAAAGTTCCCTAAAAGGGCATCTGCGTATACGATCATGTCAAGACACACCGGAGATAATTATGCTCTTTTTTTTCTGAATAATCCCGTTAAACCTTTTCCTTGAATTTGCCCTCCCAATGTGCAGAAATTCACGCTTCTTTTGACTAAACTCCATTTCTCATAACTGCAGCTAAATTTATATCCATCTGTATCCTTTGATAGTCATCCACACTGTCCAGCAGTCTTTGTGTTATCTTCCGACTTACAAACCCACCCACCTACTTTTTCCATCCAAGTCTTTTTTTCCCAGCTCCGATCCCTGCAGAACATCTCTGGTCAAGAACCTCCCTGCAGAATAACACCCTTCCACCACTACCACTACTTTCTGTCTTCTGTGGCCAAGACAATTCCAAATCCAAACTTATAAACTAGTTTTGAGTGTTCAAGTGACATTCAAATACATTCCCATTTGGAGCACCTATCTTTCAGTGTGCAGAGAGAAGTCAGGGGGATTTCTGCTGGTTGCATTGCAAGATTCCTACTGATGCCTCATGCAAAAGGTTACTCATACTTTTCATGTCAATAGCTTTGGGTCATATGTGATTGCTGCTGGGTTGTGGGGAATGCTTTAAAATTTAAAAGATTCACTCTTGACAGTGCAGCACATGAGAATGAAATAATAGGTATAATTAATTCAATAGCTGATATATAATGTAGGCAATGAACAAGTATAATCTCTGATCTAAAGTCCATTTCTATCTCAGGAATTTTTTGTCCTGCGTGGCCTGCTCATTCAATATTTATAGGGGTGCTTTTTGCAGGCAGGATGGCAGTGAGAAGTTGAAGAATACAAGTAAGGTTGCAGGGAGAAAAACATGTCTCAATGTGGCGAATTCTCTTGCAGCCTTGTTTAGGTACAGGATTGAAAGCGACAGAAACAGGTGAGATAGTGTTCTTAAAAAAACTACCTTCTTGGACTGAATACAAAATATTTTAGGATTTTCCTTGATTTTGTCAGCCAACGATATTTCATGACTCTTCTTTGCCCTCCTGCTCAGCTTCCCCTAATTCAGTTCTCTGCACAGGCCACATGCATAGATTTTTAGAAACTTAGCTTCAATTCTCCTTGACATGCAGGATTGTTTGGATTTCTTGTTCTTGCCTTTCACCTTTACAGAACATTATTTTTAATTGTCCCCTTTTTTAAAACACCAGTGGACACATATATAGTCTTTCATAAATTCTGTTATAAGAAAAATAATCTGTCCAAGGTATTAGGCTACTTAAACATCTCTAACCTGCTTCTAATAAGAGACCAATACATTTTGCAGTTTTCCAGATGTTTTGTGTAACTGAACCATCATGTGCATACTTTTACATCAATCAGATGAAGAACACAGTGTGTTCTGTTGCTTCTTCTCCTGGGTTGTTCCATGATAGTTAATGACTGGAGCCTAGAACTCCAAAGTACGCTGAAATAAATAGATGCATAAGCATGGTAACAGGCCCTTCCAAGCCCAAGCCCAATTATACCCAACGGACCTACAACCCTGGTACATTTTTGAAGGGTGGGATAAAACCAGAGCACCTGGAGGAAGTCCAGGCAAACATGGGGAGAACATACAAACTCCTTACACACACCACCAGATTCGAACCCCCATCATTTCCACTGTAACAGCAGTGCACTGACGGAACCTTTCATGTGTATTAAATTCCTGAGGTGTGCATCTGACACGAGATAAAGATGAGGTGTGCGAAGTTGTATCGCAGCCAGAGTGCCTGGTCAAATCTCATGCTTGGCACACTTTCACCTTGAAATAATTGCTAATGTGCTTTTAGATTGCATTGTGCTGGAAAAGAACCAGATCCAATCAGTGAATATTCTTCTTCTATCTTTGCTCATGCTATGGAAAGCAATAGATCTGTTTGGGTGTTTAGCGATAGATACTCCTGAAACTACTGTGTGGTCAACTTATAGAACGAAAGGAATGGTTAGGTAATTGTTGAAATCAACTTAGAATAATTGATCATTTGTCTTGGGGATATTCTGCCTAACTATCTAACGAAATGCATAAAGCTTATCTGAATTGCATCAGTAGAATGTGTGTGTGTGTGCACGAGGCAAGCCAGGGTTTACAAACACTTTACCTATACCAAAACTGTTGGTGTTGGGCAAACCAGTCATCTTGTCTGCAATTGGTCTTGCTGATGTAAAGGAGGCCACATCAAGAGCACTGAATGCAGTCGACCATGTTGGAGGAGGTGCTTGTGAAGCGGTTCCCATCCCAACCCATCCTCACCTGGATGGGTTGTTGAGATCTCCAGATGGAAGTAAGGGAGAAGATGTGGGTGCAGGGAAGTTCCTGTGGTCAGGGAAGATTGAGTGGAGAGGGATGAGTGGACTTGGAAGTCTTAGAGAGAGAGAGAGAAATGCTTGTGGAAGGGGACAGAAGTGGGAAGGGGAAGTTGTGAAGCATGGTAGAGTCTGATTGCAGTTGCTGCACTTTGCATCACCTTCCTTCCCTGTCCACTCACACACTCCCAATCCAGAGTCTCAATATGTAAAGTTAACAATTTGTGGTGGCCTGGTTGGCATAGCAGTTAATGCAACGCCTTTACTGCATCAATGATCGGGACCGAGTTTCAAATCCTGTGCTGTCTGTAAGGAGTTGGTCCATTCTCCTTGTGTCAGTGTGGGTTTTCCCCAGGAACTCTGGATTCCTCCCACTGTTCGAAACATACCTGGTGTGCAAGTTAATTGGGTGCAAATTGGGCGGCACCAACTCATGGGCTGAAATGGCCTGTTACCACGTTGTATGTCTATAAATAAAACATTTCTTTCCCTTCATTGATGCTGCTCACCCAATGAATTACTATTTTTTTCCTCAGATTACAACACTTTCAGTCTCTTCTGTCTCCACAAACCATTTTCTAATGAGAAGCGTGAGTTCAAATTATACATTTCTGGCACTGAATGAATTCTTAAAAGTAAAGGGGAAGATCAGCTTGTGGTAGGTATTGGATTTTTTGACAGGTTTTGATGTCTAAGCTTGTCTACGTGGAGTAATCAAAGGAACGTCAGAAGAATAATGTTAACTGTTGTCATTTATTGCATTGCAGTAGAAAATAGCTATTGACAAATGCATAATTCTGAGAGGTGTGTAAATAAGCATTCTATAAAAACAATGATTTGTCCCAATGTGCAATATCGTAAATCATTCACTATTGAGCATGACACATTACTGGTGGCTGTAGAGTACCACTTAAATGATTGCTACCCACTAGAATACCTTCTTAATGCCAAATGCCACTTTAATGGAATAGTTCCCAGTGGGCCACAATGCCAATTAAAGTAAATTATTGAAGGAACAGATCTATTTGAACAGCTTTATGTGGGGATGGATTTGTGTCTTATTTAAGTCAAATTGCAAATAGAATTGATTGCATCCCACCCAATTACACCAACTCTAGCACATTATACTTGCATCAAATTTGCCTCTAAATAGAAATATGCTGTAATACGATATTAAAGGGCATGATTTCATCATCTATCATGGACTGGTTAACAATTGTTATCCTTTATTGTTGACATAGATAATACCTTGCCTTTCAACTGAACAAACAAATGGATACCAGGGAACACAACAGTAGGATTTTGCTGGAGAGAAGTCTGAGAAACCAGTGGTACACCAATAGAGGAGATTGTCGGATTACATTGAAAATATGGCACAGAAATGGGCCATCACCAGTCCATGCTGGTGTTTATGCTCCACTTCAACCTCCTCCTATCATTTACAATCAAACCTATCAATGTTACCCTCTATGTCCATCTTTTTCTTATGCTCCAGAATGCATCGATACTATTTGCTTTAACCTAGTGGTTCTCAACCTTTTTCTTTCCACCCGCATACCATCTTAAGCAATCCCTTACTAACTATCACCAGTGACCCTTTCCCCCCCAGCTTCTTTCCCCCGCCTGCCTTTTTGTTGGTTATGTGGAGCAATCTGTGCTACAAGCATACACAGGCAAGGCTCCTCAACTCTTCCTCCACCACTACTTACACACTGAGATCCCAGTAAATTGGCAGGTCATCGATCCGTGTTTAAAGCCATGTCTGTTCGGAGTATTTAAAGTCAAGTCAGATTGGAGTGTTCACACTAAACCAAGAAAACTTGGTCACACATCCTGGGTCAAAAGGAGACGGGACCTGCAGCATTACAGTGTCAGCGTCCCGGGAAGGCACACACGAGGTGATGCACAATGCATCAGCTCCGATACTACCTTGGCAGATAGGTAGTACCAGGACGAAAATGATCCCCCTCTCAAAATATCCACCAACTCTTATT
Source organism: Narcine bancroftii (assembly GCF_036971445.1). Lineage (NCBI taxonomy): Eukaryota > Metazoa > Chordata > Chondrichthyes > Torpediniformes > Narcinidae > Narcine > Narcine bancroftii. The sequence goes on from NC_091471.1 coordinate 31,973,867, forward strand.
TTGATTTGTGTTTTTTTTGTCATTAATTTACACTAAAGGATAATGCATTGAAGCCAGTTAAACTACCAGCATATTTCTGGGGATTTTGGAAGAAACTGGAGCAGCCAGACAACCCTCATAGGCTGGGAGAAAACGTGAATGCTCCCTGTAAAGAGCAGGCATCTGGAGCGATGAGGCAACAGCACGAACCAAGACAAGAGAGCTATTTCTTACCAAGCATATATCCAGCCGTAATCTTTTTGCACAGCACAGCCATAATTGTTCTTTTTTTTAATCACTAAGTTCATGCCAGACTCTCCATGTATTTGAATGCATTTGTCTCATCTGGGCATTAATTGTGTGCCAAGATTTACCATTATCCCAGAGGAACTGTCTGACCCCAATATGTTAAATTTATCAGGTATTTTGTGACACTTCTCTCTGACACTAGGCTGCATGGCTGTGACACCCAGTGTAGGTCCCACCATAAATTTGTAGGGGCAAAGCAGCAATAGCAATTTCTATAAATGTTCTCAGTTCTGTTTTGTCTCTGCTTGAAAACTGTCCCCTTGTCTCAGTGTGACTTCAGTCTGCCACACCTCTGAAAGACTGGGAGCAATTTTCATTTCCCATCCCTGAGTTACAGTTTCCACACAAAGTGATGTTATTGTTTACAGAAGAAAAAATAATTGAAATGCAACAATTATTCCATAATTGAGCAAAATGCTTTCAGAAATGATGATTTAATAGATTCATAGCTTTAAATTAATCCAATTATCAGGTCATTATATGTAAAGTTGCGCGGGGTACAGATGTAAATGCAACTGGGCTTCTTCCACTGAGGTTATGTGAGAGACAAACCAGAAAACAAGGGTTCAGGGTGAAAAGGGAAAAGTTTAGGGGAACATTAGGGGGAACCTCTTCACACAGAGAGTGGTAGGAGTGTTGAAAGAGCTGCCAATTGAGGTGCTGAATGCAGGCTCTATGGAGGGCTATGGACTGGGTGTCAGTCAGTGGGATGAGGCAGAGAAATAGATCAGCACAGACCAGAAGAGCCAAAGGGCCTGTTTGCTGTGCTGTAATGTTCTGTGGTTCTATGGCTCCATTGCACAGGGGCACAGTTGCAGACCCACTGTCTCAAAGAGTCAACAACTTGAGTTCAATCCTCATCTCCAATGCTGACCATACAGATTTTGGACATTCTGTCTGTGACTGCCTTGATTTCCCCAAACCTCCCAAAGATACAGGTATGTGGTTGGTTTATTTAACGACCACTGTAAAATGACCAGTGTAGATGGATGGTAGATATAGGAGACCATTGAGGGGAACATGGGAGAATAAAATGGGATTAGAGTAAATGGTTGGCATCAATTTGATGAGTTGAAAGGTCTGTTTCTGGCTTTAAGTGAATGATACCCCGAGACATAGGCTATGTGCAATGCTTTCAAAATCCATTCTACAAATCATCAAGGATAATTATCAGAGCTGGGGATTAAGCCATGAGTATTGCAATATTATACTGTCATAAAAGGTTCATTGAAATTAATCATACTTAAATGAATGGCAAAAGTTGACTGCACATTACCAACTATTATGGTAATTTTAGAAACCTTAATTCATCAAACATGAATTGAATGTAAAAATATAAAAAGCTACATCCTTCTCTTCCATTTCCATAATAGACACAGGGGTTTTGCATGTGGCCTTCACTTTAAAGAACAGTCCCTTAACCATAACCATATAACCATTTATGGAGCGGAAATTCTTAATAAAAAAAGAGATTTGTGCTGGTGTTTCCTTCTGTGGCTTTGTGTGAAGGTTTACTATTGGATGCAATGCTGACCCTATCAGCACACTTGGCATTATAGACTGAAGACTAAATCTGTCAGCCCAGATATGGACGGTGATTACAATGTACAATTATCCCTTGTCTATTATGTGGGATGTAGGCAGCATATTATTTTTCCCAGAGGGTGGTGAATCTGGAATTTGCTGCCCATTGAAGCAGTGGAGATGACCAAGTTAGATGGATCTCTACATAGTTAGGAAATTAAGCGATAGAGGGAAAAAAAGGCAGGTAGGTGGAGTTGAGTCAATGATCAGATCAGCCATGATCACAGTGAATGGTGGAGCAGACGCGATGGGCCGGATGGCCTACTCCTGCTCCTATTTCTCATGCTCTATGATTGTGCAATCGATCCAAGTCCAACTGCATTCATCAGCAGGAACGCAGTAATGCAAGTGATTGGCTCCACTTCAAACTGACCTGGGTGTCCAGTTGAACTGGTGCACAGTGTATTGGACCCAGCAGGTGTTCTGCAAATGATGCTGAACAAGTGAATTGTGGTAAACCACTGTTATACCATGATTGGCTGCTATTGACTGGGAATATATAATATATAATTTTAACCTATTAAAAGCCTGATTGTTTCACTATTCAGCCTTTTGTGAATTATTGATGGTACATCATGAACAATGGGCATTGTTGTCAAAACTGCAATGATGTCACACAAGTGGACATGGCAGGAAAATCTGGAGAAGGACTATGTATATGTTGTGTTTGGAAGAAAATCCGGTTCAGTGGGTTCACAGAGAGATGAGTCTGGACACAAGTATTACAATCACAGGTAACTTAAATGAACACACAGGAGATAAATGGGGAGAACATCAAATGATACTCAATTACTATATTACAAAACAACTATTATAGACATTCACATCTGACCCACGTTAGATTCTGATACCAGTGGCTGCCTATACTCTACACACTCACACATATGTACACACTCTACAGACAGGGATCTTCACACACACTCCTGGTTCCCTATACCAACAGGGGTGCGGCTCTCTTCAGGTAATGATCTATTACAATATGATGCTTAAACTTGAGTGCAGTGCACACCTTACCCACGACACCTCCATCAATGTCCACAGTTGTGACCTGGCATAGAATGATGTCCGTGGCTTGGATCTCGAGGCAGAGAGAAAGTTATATACAGTTCTGATCTGGGTGCCTAGTCAAGAGTGAGCCTAGTGAACCTAGGTAATTTAAACAAGCTGACAGCAGGGTGTGAACTAATGGGTGGCCGGACTCCAACTTTGATTGACTGGTGATGTGACTTCCGAATAAGTTTCAGAGAGGAAGGGCACTTGACTGCCCACAATCCGCAATACCCAGACAGGCAAGGAGGCCACATGTTTCTCCACAATCCACATATAACATTCCTCCCTTCAGAAGTCACATCACTCTGCATAAACAATCAATAACTGGTTTCTACCCAGTAAACTCTATGTACATGTTATAACAAAAGAAAAGAGAGTACAAAAAAGTGGTAAAAATGATGCAAACCCAGTGGATCAATATATAAACAAGTTCCTTGCATAGGCTGGGAGCAGGGTGCTGTAGGAGCAGGTTCCAAGTGTGAGAGGGGAGGGAATAAAGAGAAAATTGCCTGGTCACTCTCTCGCATGCCTGGTTTCACCAGCTTAGCTGGCAAACGTGTGCATCCTTACCACCAATATCTGTGAGCAGGCATTGCAAGGTCATCCATAAGGTGCCAAAGCCCTTTCTTTGCTCCCATGTTGAGGCAGGGGGCAGACCGGCAGGCATATATTCAGGGTATACCCGTATCTCCTGGGAGTGCCTCACTTATCTGGGCTATCCTCTGACACCAGGATGCCATATCTGCTCGCGTTCTCTTCAAACGGGTGCCACAAGTGCTTGTGTTGGTTCCCTGTAATGATAGCCAAGAGGAGTCAGGACTGAAAGTTGACCAAATTAGCAGTTTTAAATAAAAATTCCTGAAGCGCCTACACCATGAGGTATTTGTTTCTGTTAATGGGAGGACTGATGGGGACGCTGTCATTGTCAAGTGAAGCAAAATATGGCAATGTTTCTTTGGTAGGATTTGATCTGTAACACATACTTAAACTGAATCATATTGTAAAGCAACCTGTAATTTCATTTTCCTGAGTGTGCTGAGAGACGTTAGCCCCTTTTCCACTGGCATCCCAGTTAACTGGCTGTACATTGTCCCAGGATAGGAAGCCCTTTGTGCCATTTCCACTGGGCCCCCCTTTACTGGGTCACAACTCATCCCTGGGGATCAGAGTGTTCTCCCATCAACTGGAAACGGGTGACTTTCGCCTGTCCCTTTTCCATTGGTTTTATCAGCAGGCCGGAGTCACCTGACGCCAGGGATATGAGTAGGAGTCGAGGTGGTTAACCCCCGGTATGAAATGACATCATTTGATGCCGGCATGCTGACAGTTTTCTTTTTCCACTGGACCCTGTCCCATTTAATTCCTGGGACAAGGTGCCAGTGGAAAAGGGGCTATAATTACCATAGCTCTTGTTGCAATTGAAAACAGAGAAAATAAAAGCAAAAGATCCATTACAAAAGCTGCACTCAGAATGTGCATTACAAAAAATGCAGTTGTAGTTGAGCTGGAATGTCCAGTGAATGTCTAGTTTTTTACCTGGTTGCCGGTGGTATTGGTCCCCTAGCTTCTTGCCGGCGTTGCCTCGGGTGTCCAGGGCAACACCACTTGCCTGACTCTAAAAATTCTCTGCCTAATTCTTGCTGCATAAACAAACTTGTGCTAATGACTGCAGTCAGTTATGGGATCGAAGCAGTCTGCTTTGATGAGTGTTTCGTAGACCCCCACATCAAGAAGAACAGCTTGAAGGGTATTAGGGTATTCTTCTCATGTGGGGGAAGGGTGATTTGGGAGAGCTCAAAGGATAGAATAATCAGGAGCCACTTCCGGTGAGGTAGCACCAGAGTGGAGGCTGGTCCGGCTTGGAGTGGGTGGCACACAAGAAGCACCACCCCCGCAGGGTTTCCCGCAGCAATACTCATTCTCTGTGATTGCTCACCGGCAGAGCAATGTCACCAAACCTTGCCTCAGCACTGCATTCTGATTCCTCCAAGAGGATAATGGCTTCCTGGACTGTTTTCCCAGTCACCAGTCCCATGAGGGGAAAGACTGTCCCTCCAAGGTTCGAACATGTAGTGTTGACTAAATAGCACGCCAAGGCACCAGTAACCATTGTGCTCGCTGGGAAGGGGTGCTCGCAGGCACCCCTGCAGATACCCACAATCAGTACCCACTCCCTAACAACCAATGTCTCCTCGCCAGCAGTGTCCCACTGTGTTCAACCACGTAGGCCCCATTCTAGGAGGGCAAGGAACCTGGCCTGGACTGCATTCACCACTCATTGCCATAGGGTGGTGTCATCATCAATCCCTTCTGGCGGTGCCTGCAATCATCTGTAGTTAAAACAGATCAGCCAGAGTGCTTGCTTCCTGATGAGAGAGGAAGACTTTGGGAGCCCCCTCCCCTCATCCCACATCCATGGCAGCAGCCTGGCTAGACATTCACCAGGCTGCTGGTGGTATTGGTCCCCTAGCTCCCTGGCAGAATAATCCCGGGTCTCCATAATTTCACAGTGACCACAAAGTGCCCACCCTATGTACCCCCACTTTCAATTACTTCCCAGTTTGGAGGGTCGGCAAGGTGTGTTCATGACAGACCTGGGACCATGTGGTCACTGGTAGGGCTTGCAAAGGGTCAGGCACACAATGGGGAGGACGAGTGTCATAGATCTCAGTTTCCTCATAGTCATCACCATCCATCCACACATACCCATCCCTCAATTGTGTGTCAATCTCCTTCCTCCCCCCCCCCCCCCACCACTGCTGGACAATGACAGACTTTCCCTGGGACAAGCTGCCTTCCTGACCAATGAGTTGCTTGCAGCTACGGCATTTCAATCAGCTTGGAAGCTGCCTCCATGACTTTCATTTTAGGTAGGTCACTTACTCTTGGGCAATCTACTCTGTCTCCTTTAGTGCACAATTGTAATGCTGCACGGATTCCATCTCCTTACCTTTCTGGGCATCGTGATAACATAAATTGGATGTAATACCCCAGTGGCACCTAAGCAGGGATATCAGTAATCATAGGGCTCCCCCATGATTCCCCCTGATCTCAGGCCACCCTGATTCATCCAGGAGTATCCACGGTGCCACAGTGCCCTCTCTTCTCTGTCGATCCAATCAACCACCATGGCATGGCTTACCAGTCATGCCACCAAATGGCTGAAACCCTGACAGTCATTGGTCCACCTGGTTTTTTTTTTTATTCAGACCCCAGTATTCCTTTACTAGCTGCGGGTCATCTCCTACTGCCGCTGTTGGTAAGCAGATACACAATAATTCATGCACCAGATAGAACACCCACACACACCCTCACTAGCACAATCATCCACCAGGTTAGCACTCTACATGTATCCAGCCAAAACTCTTTGAGCCCTGCTCACAGTATCAATGATTGTGTTTGAATGAATATCAGGTTCGGTGGGTTCATAGAGAGACGAGCCAGGACACAAGTGTTACAATCTCAGGTAACTTTATTGAACCCACAAGAGAAAATCAGGGGAGAACATTAAATGATACTCATTTACTTTATTACTAAACAACTAGATAGATATCCACATCAGACTCAGGTTGGACTCCGATACCAGTGGCCGCCTATCCTCTACACGATCACACATGTGTACACACTCTACAGACAGGTACTTTCACACACACTCCCGGTTCCCTATACGAGAGGGGGTGCAGCACTCTGCAACCACTTATCTATTGCAGTAAAACGCTTCAGCTTAAGTGTAGTGCATACCTTACCTGCAACGCTTTCAGCAATATCCACAGTAGCGACCTGGCGTGGAGCAATGGCTGGGGCTTTGACCACGAGGCAGAGAGGAAGAATATACTATCCGTTGATGTTGGCATCTTGGCGCCTCACAGTTTGGCGGGCAGCAACCTCCTTTGAAGAAGACCGCAGAGCCCACCTCACTGACAAAAGGCAAAGGAGGAAAAACCCAACACCCAACCCCAACCAACCAATTTTCCCTTGCAACCGCTGCAATCGTGTCTGCCTGTCCCGCATCGGACTTGTCAGCCACAAACGAGCCTGCAGCTGACGTGGACTTTTTACCCCCTCCATAAATCTTCGTCCGCGAAGCCAAGCCAAAGAAAAGAAGATATACAGTTCAGACCTGGGCCCCTGGCCAATAATGATCCTCGGCCATTTGAATGAGCCAACGGCAAGGTGTGCACAAATGGGTGACCAGAGTCCAACCTTGATTGACAGGTGATGTGAATTCTGAATAAGCTTCAGACAGAGAGGACACGTGACCATCTGCAAACCACAATATTCCAGACAGACGGGGAGGCCACGTGTTTTTCCACAATCCACATGTAACACTGGAAAATTAAGATTTTTTTTCCTGAACACTTTTGGGTATATTTCATAGATTTTTGGCTGCTGATCACAAAAGTCACCTTAAAATTTCATATCATGAACTGTTTTTTAGATGTAACCTACTTTTATCATACTTTTATCATATTTTCTGTCTATTACGAGCATACAAATCCATGTAATTGAAAATTAAATCTCTGGATTTGCACTTGGATTTCTTCCCTGCTGATCTTGGTGCAGACAGTGATGAGCTTGGTGAAAGGTTTCACCAGGAAATCGCAACCATGTAATAATGGTATCAGGGCAAATGGAATACATAAATGTTAGCTATCTATTGTTGGACACTGACACAAGAGGCATCAGATGCTGAGTACAAATGAAAATTAGGGTAAAACATTTTTAGATCAGTTGAACTAATGCAATGTGTCAGCATTATTATGTGATTATGTAATTCAATCAAAGTTAATTTAATGTTTCCCCAGTGTTATTGAAGAGGCTGGCGCCATCTTAAGGCAGGAATTATTATTGAATTTAGACGCCATTCATTACAACTTGCTTACAACTTCCCTCCCACAGTCAAGAGTCTGCTCAGAAATGGGCCTTCTCCCTTCATCTTCCCTCTTCAAGAAGTTTGTCCTGCTCTGTGTTCCATCTTGATGTTTCCTCAGTCTTATTTAAAACAAGATGGGTGCAAATGGTTTGCACAAAAATCTTGACGTCAGCCAAAAGTAAGACAATATCATTTTCTGCAAAACTTTTCAAAGTTGAAAGAACAATGGAGAGCTCCAAACATAGACAAAATCCCTGTGATTCTGGGAGGCTAGCAGACAAGATGGGCTACAGTATTCTTCTCCAAAATGGTTTCAAATCAGCATTGACTGTGGTTATGTTTTATCCTCAGTGGGTGCTACAATCTAACTCACAAGACATCTGCTATAATTTACCACCTAGATGATTGTGTATGCTTGAAGGCACACTTGAGTCTTAAGGACATTCATAAAAAAATCAAAAAGGAAGCAGAACCTTTTCAAACTTTGCACCATTTAAGTGATTTCTCTTCAAGCATCATATTTGCTGGACTAGACTCAGATATTTCTTCTGGACAGACAGCACGGTAACAGGCCCTTCCTGCCCATGAGTCCCATGCCTCACAAACACCCCATTTACCTACAACTCCATATGTTTTTGAAGGGTGGGATGAAATCGGAGCACCCAGAGGAAACCCATGCAGACATGACATCTCCTTACAGAGAGCAAAGGATTTGAACATGGGTCGCTAGCGCTGTAATAGTATTGAGCTCTACACCAACGTACTGCAGATATGATGATGGTAAGTTAAGTTTTGCTTCTTTCCAGCTTCAAACCACATTGGACCACTTATGTATCTTGTGATTTTAAAAAGAAGCTTTTTTCTTTGCCTGTATTTTCTTACCCCATGAGTTAGTTATTAAAGGTTTGATGTTTATAATTTGCCTACCATCTGTTTTATTTTTGACAACGTTGTCTGCTGAGATCTTTATGACACCTTTGACCATGATTTTTACTTGTTTTTGAAGGTTTTTTTTAAAGAGGATTCTTACCATGTCACAGGGACAAGCCTCCATAAGGCAAGGTAGCAAGTAGTTTTGCAAGCTGTCTTCTGCAAACTGGATGACAAATAGTTCTGAGAGCCAGCCAGCTTTTAACTCAGTTGATGTCACTGGATATATCGCCAGAAGGGAATGGCTTCAGCTTTCCTTTGAGAATGGAACTATAATTTCTTCAAAACTAAAAACACAGCATTAACTACAACCCACAAGAAAGTTAAAGCCAGCTGTTACAATATTTTCACCTTTCTGACAAGGGACCAAAAAAAAATCAGAGAGGAAGCTTGAAATTAAAAAAAAAGAAAATGATAATGTCGAGCTGGGAGAAGCAACAGCTGGTGCCTTGTGTGCAACTAAACTCTATTACCACAGTGACAACACAATCTTCGTGGCAGCAGTTTGCTGTGGGTGTGAATGGAACACAGTACAAAAGCGAGATGGATGTCATGGCGATATCATCAGTTCTGATTATGAGGCTGAATGAATATTGATAGGCCCAGCACCTAAGTAGCTCAGAGATTCTTTCAATTCAAGCCTCAGTACAAATGTACAACTGGATTTAACAAACAAAATTTGAAGCAGTTAATCCAATAAGAGATAACACAATGCAATAAAAGGGCTAATTTGTGACATGAAACACCGCACCATCCACACAATAATGGATACCTTGGAGGGGGATCTGCAGCCTTAACACAATCAGGAGGTCCAGGTGATGTCATGCACTGTGAGAATAGGCCCCAAGTCATTTAGGACCATTACAAGGCCTGTATCCAGACATTTGGGAAACGGGTTTTATACCATTTCCCAGCATGAAGGAAATGGCACTACAGGCTCTAAGACCAATTGTAAACAAAAAAAAAAAATCACTGTGCTTTCTTTTTACTCCAATGCTTGAAAAAACTAATCATTGCACATTTTCTAAGCTCAGGGCCAAATTTACTTGCATAATAAAATTGTAATGCAATCAGAGTCGTATATCTAATGGAGGAAAAGAGAAATAAAACTTTAAGGTCTAAGTGCCGTTGTTGAAGAACAATGAATTTACAAATTGCTTAATACCATAATGGGCAGATCCTTCAGTCAAGTGTTAATGTAGGCAGTTCTATCCCCTGATGCCGATACAATGAATTGGTCAACAGTATCCACACAAATGCAAAAAAATCTGGTGCTGCCACAACAAATAGTCAAATATTTTCACATCCTTCTGCTACAAGGCGACCTGCGACAATAATATCTGCTTCTCCATGAATCATCTTGCCTTGGCAAGTTGGAGGCCTTTTTCTGTAGAAGCACAGCCACCTGGAGCATAGAACATGGCAGCAGCTGGTGGCAACAAGAGATGACATGTTGCATTTAGTGTATACTTCACCTTGCACATCTTTACAGATCTAGAAAACATTTGTTCATAGAAATCCAGTCGGGCATTATCAGCCTTTCAGCTGCTTGGATTTTTGGATTGCTCCTGGAGTTCCTTCTACACAGAGAGCGGTGATGGAGCATGTTCTTTCTGCAAAGCACCAAGATTAACTATGTTCCTTTCCTATAGGGGTGGCATCGAGGTAAACGCAACACTATTACAGAGCCAGCGACCTGTGTTCAGATCCAGCGCTCTCTGTAAGGAGTTTGTACATTCTCCCCGTGACTTGCACAGGTTTCCACCGGATGCTCCGGTTTCCTCTCACCTTCCAAAAATATACTAGGTTTGTAGGTTAATTGGTGTATTTGGGTGACATGGGCCAAAAGGGCCTGTTACTCCACTGTATCTCTAAATTCAATAAAACACAGAGATGGATTGCCTTTCCTTTACACACAGCCTAGTGATGCCGATGTTCCTTTTACACATGGTACAGAGATGAAAAACTGTGATCCTTTTCAACAATAGACTAGTTCTTTTTGCACACCACACATCATTTTACACACAATGTTGTGAGACGCTGCATTTTTTTCATACCGCATAGTAATGCACCTTTGCACTATAAAAAGACAACAGTTCATCACTCTGTTGTATAAAGGCACAGCTAGGCTCCTTCCTTTTTGCACTCAGCATAGTAAATGGACTCAATTTTACACAAAGCATAGAGATGAGTAAAACATAAGAAAACGAAATGTATTCTGGTACAAAAGAAGCAACAAAGGAAATTAATGCAGTCTCTGACCACTATCGTTTTCCAATTCCCTTTAGCTATGAATAAAATTCTGGTGTGGCTTGGGAATCTGCCAATGTGCTTTTGTTTCTTTTAAAAAAAGGAGAATGAGAAGGTGCATCTAATATTTTTCCAAACATTTTTTGAAATACAAAATAAATCATCATTTAGGGAGATAATGGTTTGATTAAGAATCAGGGGAAATGTTTAAATGTCTGAGGAGCACCAGTAAGGGTATTGTACCTGGTGTTTGACCACATCCCAGATAGCAAATTGATCAAGAAAATAAAAGGCCACAGCACCCCAGAAAAAGTTGCAAATGAAATTCAAAATGGGTCCAGTAATGTAACATCAGTAAGAGTTTGGAAATTAAGCTGTGAAGAGAACACAAGAAGGGATATAAATAGACTAAGCGGGCTAGGATCTAAGAAATTGGATATAACATAGAAAAGAGTGAAATTGTCCATTGGGGCAGGAAAGATGCGCATTATATAAATGATGAGAGACTGTCGAGCTTCGGAGTTGCAGGGAAAACTGGGTCTCCTACTGCATGATCAACAAACAACCATTTCTGCCAATTTGACAAATTGTGAGTCCCTTAAACAGAGTAAAGAGTATGAAGTTAATCCCCTTAATAGGGAGGGTCAATAACAAGAAGAGACAAAGATTTAAATAAATTGGCACAAAAATTATTTCACTTGAAGAGTGGTGGGGGTCTTGAACTCGGAAAGAGTGTGGAGACAGAAACGGTCATCACATTTAAAATATACCTGAACGTGCATTTGAAGAGTCTTTAACTGCAGGACTAACATACTTGGTCAGCATGGCCATGATGCATCGAAGGGTCTCCCTCTGTGTCTCATAGTCAGCACAGAATCAGATACAGAAGTGTTAGTGTGACCAGACTGTGTGCTTGGGTCACTCTAATCAGGAATCCTTATAAATGCATATCATTTAGCTTATCATAGCCAAAAACCCAATGGGATAAATGGTGATTTTTCAATTAGGTAACTCCTACTCCCATCCAGTTACACTGTTTTCATCTGCCATTCACCTGTTCCCAATTTCCTAGCTTATTCCAGTACCACTTTGTAGTCTCCTCCTCTACTATTCTTCCACTCCACCTCATCTGTCCAGTGTCCTATTATCTCAACTCTCCTCAGCCTTCCTTTCTCCTCTTTTTATGTAATATCTCCCCTTCCCACCTTAGTCTCAAAAAAAGGATCCTGATCCAAAATATTGACTGCCATGATGAAGGGCTCAAACCCACAACATTGGTTATGTATCTTTATTTTTGCTACATAAAGGACCCTGCTTGACCTGCTTTTTTTTTTGACATTGTGTTTTTACTTCAATCATGGTGTCTGCAGACTTTTCTGTTTTACTCCAAAGCACTGACTGTCCATTTCTCTCTTGACCTGCAGAATCACTCCAGCTTCTTTCTGATGGCACATACATACATCTGCAAAAGCTACACAAAATGGACGTTAACCAAAGAATGTTTATTTACTGGTTAAACATCTAACAATTTGTAGCTTAACCACACAATGCTTTGCTGATTTGCTGGATTTTCATTATTTAACTGAATAAAATTGACACAATGAAACCCATTCAGATGCAGAGTGCCTGGAGCTCATACTGAAGCCCTGTTTAGCGTGTATTTACAGGTATATGTGCTGCCTGGGTGGTCATAACTTGGAGCAGTTGCAGCATGGAAGGGTACATAAGCAGTAAGCTTCTTGTTAGCACAATACATTCAACCCACTTTGCCCTTGATCCTCACAAGTCCCTTGTTCCCTCTCAAACCACTATAGGTACAGACAAAATCAAAAGACTAAGCGCCTAAGACTTGATTAATTATGGGATATATTTAACACTGGAACCTTGATGCATGACAAGAATCTACCTGGGGGATTTCAGTTCAAGAATAAGCCAAAAGACTGGAGAAACAGGTAATCCTAATGATCATTTTCTCAATCCTGTCTTCAACTAACATTCATTACAGTAATTACTTCTGTAATTGTGTCTAATTTCAGATCATTGCTAATTGGAAATGGAACTCAATCTACATTTTAAGCCCAAAGTGAATCAGATTTGGGCCATCAAGGTGATTGCCAAACGCTTGGCCTTGGGCCAATTGAGCCTCAAGTTTAGATCTCCAGCATGCAAGAAAATCTGCAGACACTGGGGAAAAGTGCAATTCACAAAAGTGCTGGAGAAACTCAGCAGATCACGCAACATCCATAGGAATCCAAAGGATAACCAACATTTCAGGCCTGAGCTCTTTATCAGGAGCACATTTGTGCATTGAAGCATTACACAGTGCCTGAATGACATCACATCTTTGTTAGATTCCCTGAAGCTTCGTGTGGGACAAGATCTCCACTGAGGAAGTGGTCTTACAGTTGAAAGGACGAGGGCTGGATTCTTATCAATCAAGGTTTGCTGGGAGGTATGGTCAGTGTACTGGGTCAAAGGAATCTTTGGAGAGATACTTGCAAGAAAACATAGATTTTCAGGACAGTCTTTTAAGGAGGCTTCCTGACAGATAACACTACAAAGCAGTGCAGGAAAATGGGAATATTTTCAGTAGCTGCTCCTGGAGTGGAAAATTTGAAGTGAGTCTTGAACAAATTAAAACTATGGAGGCTTTATTTATCCTCAGACAGGGTGGTGGAATCAACAGACAAGGTTTCATAGAACATGGATACTGGTGGGATTCAACTTGTACAGGTATTTTGATACAGATTTTTGTTGAAGAATGTTACATGGCTAATGATTGCAAAAAGACCAATTGTTGTGGAGTAAAGGGTATACATATTGGGGGTGTAGTGGATAGTAAGGATGAATTTCAAAGATTGCAGTGGGATCTGGATCAGCTGGCAAAATGGCCTAGAAAATGGCAGATGGAATTTAAGGCAGACAAGTATGAGATGATGTCGTTTTGGAGGGCAAACAAGGTGGGTAAGTTCATAAACCTTAAGGTTGTAGGGAAACACAGTTAGCTTAGTGGTTATTACAATGCTATTACTGCACTGCCAAAATGTTTGGCCTGTAAGTCAGCCTGAAGAAAACTGAGGTCCTCCATCAGCCAGCTCCCCACCATGACTACCAGCCCCCCCACATCTCCATCAGGCACACAAAACTCAAAACGGTCAACCAATTTACCTATCTCGGCTGCACCATTTCATCAGATGCAAGGATCGACAATGAGATAGACAACAGACTCGCCAAGGCAAATAGCGCCTTTGGAAGACTACACAAAAGAGTCTGGAAAAACAACCAACTGAAAAACCTCACAAAGATAAGCGTATACAGAGCCGTTGTCATACCCACACTCCTGTTCGGCTCCGAATCATGGGTCCTCTACCGGCACCACCTACGGCTCCTAGAACGCTTCCACCAGCGTTGTCTCCGCTCCATCCTCAACATCCATTGGTGCGCTTTCATCCCTAACGTCGAAATACTCGAGATGGCAGAGGTCGACAGCATCGAGTCCACGCTGCTGAAGATCCAGCTGCGCTGGTTGGGTTACGTCTCCAGAATGGAGGACCATCGCCTTCCCAAGATCGTGTTATATGGCGAGCTCTGCACTGGCCACCATGACAGAGGTGCACCAAAGAAAAGGTACAAGGACTGCCTAAAGAAATCTCTTGGTGCCTGCCACATTGACCACCGCCAGTGGGCTGATAACGCCTCAATCCGTGCATCTTGGCGCCTCACAGTTTGGCGGGCAGCAACCTCCTTTGAAGAAGACCGCAGAGCCCACCTCACTGACAAAAGGCAAAGGAGGAAAAACCCAACACCCAACCCCAACCCACCAATTTTCCCCTGGAACCGCTGCAACCGTGTCTGCCTGTCCCGCATCGGACTTGTCAGCCACAAACGAGCCTGCAGCTGACGTGGACTTTTTACCCCCTCCATAAATCTTCGTCCGCGAAGCCAAGCCAAAGAATTTGGGTGCTGTACGTTCTCCCCATGTCTGCATGGGTTTTCTCTGGATGCTTTAGTTATCTCCTACCCTTCAAAAACATATAGTGGTTATAGGCTAATTGGTGATTTGTGGGAACACAGGTTCATGGGCTGTAAGAGCCTGTCACTGTGCTGTATATCTAAAGAGAGCTTTAGTCACATTGGCCTTCATAAATCAAAGTACGGTGTACATGAGTTGGGATGTAATGTTGAAGTTATATAGGACATTGGTGAGGCCAGATTTGTCAATATTTTGTGCAGTTCTGATCACCTACCTACAAGACTGAAAGATTGCAGAGAAAATTTCCAGGCCTTCAGGAGCTGAGTTGCAGGGAAAGGATGAAAAAGTCAGGATTTTATTCCCTGAACAATGAGGGGACATTTGATACAGATGAGCACAATTATTAGGGGTATAGATAGAGTAAATGCAAGCTGGTTACTTCCACTGAGGTTAAATGATACCAAATCTAGACGACATTAGTTAAGGGTGAAAGGTGAAAAGTCTAAGGAGAACATGGAGGGGAACTTCTTCACTGTGAAAGTGTGGAATGAGTGGAAGTGGGTTCGATTTCAATGCTAAAAAGACATTTGGATGAATACATGGATGGGAGGGATAAGGAAGGCTATGGTCCAGCTGCAAATCAATGGGACTAGGTGGAACATTAGCTCAGATATTGATGGACAGAAGGGCCTGTTTCTGTGCTGTAGTACTTTATGGTTCTATAAAATCAACATATTTCAGGACATGACTATTATCTTCTCTTCATTTCCTATCTTCCATGACTTTCTACACTGTAAAAATGGACAATCTCGATTTCTCCAAAGATCCATGCCTATACTGATTTTTAAAGAGTTTCTGGTTCCCTTTTGCTTCTAATATACTTGCAGAATCTTGTAGATTTCTCCTTTCCTTTATCTGCCAAAGATCTCTAACTCACTTTATTCCCTCCTGATATTTTATGTGTACACCTAACCCTTGAACTCCTCAAGAGATTAATTTGTTCCCAGCTCCCTATAGTTGACTTATGCCTTTTTTTTCCTGACCAGAGCATCAATGTCCGTCATCACCCGGACTTCCCTATTCCTGCCACTCTTCCCCTTCACTTCTCTCCTGTTCCAGTTTAAAACGTCTCCAACTAGCCGGACATTACTTGCTGACAACCTCCCCCTGACAACTTTTGTAAGTGATTGCGTAACATCATCAAGTATAGCCTTGACCCAATTTAGAACTTTAATTTGTGGGCCAGTTTTATCTTTTCCATAACTATCTTGAAACTAATAGAACTGGTTCCAAAGTGCTTCCCCAGACACTTCAGCCACTTTCCAACCCCACTTCCCAAGAGGAGGTAAAGTGAAACTGTGAATATATATTTATTTATCCTTTATTATTTCTTTTCTATCTTGCATTTGTGGTCATTTTAATTTTTACTTGTGCAGATGTTGCATCTTATGTACCTGCTTGGCTGCAACAAGTAGGAATTTCAGTGCATCTGTACTTTGTCCTAATGTATATGATAATTATCTTCTATGGATGTTGCTTGAGAAAACTTCCCTGGAGGCTCTTAAGAAATATTGCCTTATCTAATCCATCAACACGAAGGTAGTCCCAGTCAATATTAGTGGTGTTTAACTCACCTACTATTACAATCTCATTATTCTGTAATCCCCTGACATATTTTCTCCTCTCATTCCCTTTGACTCGGGGAAGAGGCGATCAAGTAAAATCCCATTAAAGAGATCACTTCTAAGTTCTACCCACATGGCATCTCTGGGATTCTGCCAGGAATATAAACTTTAAGTTCTGATGTATTGTTCTCTCTAATCAAAAATGCAACTTCCCCTCCTCTCTGACCTCCTCTCTATCTCACCTGTAGCATATCCCTACTCAGAACATTGAGCTGACACTCCTCCTCATTGCACATCAAGATTCTGTATTATTCTATATTATCACGTTCCCATTTGCCTATCCATGCCATAAGCTCATTGCCTTACTTGACAGGCATCCTGCATCAAGACAAATGCAGTTTAACTATAACACCTTCCTTGCTTCCTGTTTTTCCCCTTCCTAATTTGCTTACTTAACGTGCACTCTTTTATTCCTATATTTGACCCAATTTTCTCATCAGCCGCACACTGCTTTGGGTTCCACTGCCTGAGTACCTCTAGCAAATCTTTCTGCCAAGATATTGAACTCCCACTCCCCTCCAATTGGGTTGGCACCGAGAAGGCTTGAGACAAATGGAAGATGATCAGATTAAATTTCTAAGGGCCTTGACAGGGTGAGGATCTGAAGTGGTGAATGCAGGTTTGATTAGGTAATATTTTGAATGGGAGGGGTATGGAGGACTATGGCTGGGTGCACATCAATGGGTCTTGGCAGGATAATAGTTCAGCATGGACGAGATAGACCGATGGGACTGTTTCTCTTCTCGGTACTGTGGATCTATAGTCCTATGAAGTCTAGCACTGGGAAATGTTGTCACCCACTTCAGGCACATTGAACTCTTTCTCTCAGTGAATTATACATTTTTGGAATCTGTACTCCAGAGATCTGCAGATGCTGAGTTATTGAATATAATCAGGGCTGAGATAATCAGAGCTGAGATAATCAGATTTTTTTTGCTGTGTCGGAAAATCAGGGTCATGGGAATAGGGCAAGAAAGTGGAGTTCAGGCCAAAGTTCAGATAAGCAATGATTCTTTTTTACTGGCAGCATAGTCTCAAGGAGTCATTAGGCCTATCACCGCTCCTATTTATCACACTTGATATGTTGCCAGTAACTAAATTTCATCCTCTTTAACCCTGAGGTGGATGTAACACTATTTTTAAAAGAAGCACATAAAGTTGCCCTGGTCAGCATTTAATCTCAATTAAATCTCAAAGGTTTATCCAAGACTTGTCATGTTATTGAAGAATTGGGAATTCTGATTCTTATTTAATTTCTCCACCATTCACCAATGACCACATATCAAAAAACTGGGATTAATGTAAGATTTCAGTAAATAGGTAGATCACAGTCAGCGTGGACCGAGTGTCCCTTTCCGTTTCCCTGCTGTATTCCTCTATGACTCGAAGACTCTCTTTGACTCTATAAAACCAATTCATTGACTATGACATGCTATTGAAAGGCCTGTAATGGAGAAAGGGTTCCTTAGAAATGGAGAGTCTTTCTCTAATAACTTCTTTCTTTTCTTTCTGCTCTCACTTGCAGACCTTAGATTATCCGTGGGACAATGATCGGCTTTGGTTAGGGTTGTGGATTCGTGTTCCATTTCAGATGTTACTGAGCAAAAGATGCCTTTTTTTGGATGAGATGCAAAACTGTGGTGTTCTCATATTGATATCAAAGATCCTAAGGGACAATGGCCATTGAACTATTAGTGGTTTCAAAGTATTTTCCATCTGCCAAGTGCCGTGGCGCAGTGCCCAATAGAAAATTAATCCATTTATTACTAAGCAGAATATAAATTTGCCAGTGTGGTGCTATCAAGCAGTTTATTTAGTAACACTTGGCAAGTAAACTCCTGTTTAATGAGGAGGAATGAAAGGGCAGATTTCAAGGCAAGCTTAAAGCAGTGTAACTGGAAAATATTGTCTTTAACAATGCAACAGCAATCATCATAGCATATAATATTCAGACATCAATCACTGCCATTCTCCTACACTGATAAAATTTCTACAGGAACCTACCTGCTATGTGTGCTCATTAATCAATTCCTGTCAATGTTTTGCCATACTAAACAGGCAGGAAATATATGTGCAGCATTTACCACTGAGATGATCAGAGTAGATCCTAGTACATTTGTACCACAATAAATCTTACAGCCTAGAAATGTTCCGTTAAGTCCAACAGGTGCATGTGGAAGATCATATTGTACATGAACGCCTTCTCACCCTTCGTTAAACTCTGTTAGTATCATCCTCTATTATCAGGATTCGAGTTTTATAGACTTTTGCAGCATGGAAACAGCCCCTTTGGCCAACTTGTCCATGCTGATCTAATCGTTTAATGCATTTAGCTCCTATCTCTTGAAATTATCCTATCCATGCTTCTGTCTAAATGTCTTTTAAATGTTTTCATTTTACCTGTCTCTACAGCTTCCTCACACAGCTTGTTCCATTCACCCTCTGTCCTATGTTGGAGAAGGTATCCCTCAAACCCCTTTCTAAATCTTACCCATTGATCCCTAATTTTAAAAGTACCCACACTACAAAAGAGATTATTACTACTTTACCTGAGACCCCCCCCCACCCCTCACCTTCATTATCTAAGATGTAAATTCAAGATCAAATACAGTTAAAAAAAACCCTGTAATCTGTCATCTATGGGGAATTGGTAGATGCCGGATAAGTGAATTTTCCAATTGCTTGAGACTATGTTTGCGTGATTGGTGAACTAACCGCTAAGGGGTGCCAATTTTAAACTTGTGCATTTTTATCTATTTATTTCCTGCAACTTTTTTCCTGTTGCATGAGGCTACCGGTTGCTTGAATTCTGGATAATGGGGATTTTATTGTCTATTCAACCCTCAGACCACAGGATCTTTAACCTCAGTTTGGACGTTCCTCTCCCAGTCATGCATCTTGGCAATATTTTATTATTTCTTCATTACTAATTCCTGTAACTTCTTTCCCAACACTATTGTATGAATACCTCTTGTAGGATTGCAGTGGCTCAAGGAGGCAATTCATCATCCTCTATTTAAGCAATAGATAATGGGAATGGCTGCCAGTGTTATTCTACTCCTTGAATGCATAAAATAAAATGAGCTGACAAGATAACCAGAGCCCTGAAAAAAATAATGAGCAATTTCTCTTAGAAGCAAAGATAGTAACTAGGGGTCACAGATTGAATTAATAGTTGAAAAAGAGAAGGTTGATGAAAACATTTGCCCCCCCCCCCCACAGAGTTCCAGTGTTTGGAGTCTTTTAAAGTAACTGGATGAGGTGAGATACACAAGGTTGCAGTTGAAATATTAGAAGAGGTTTGCACAGTTAAACAAGAAACTCTGCAGATGCTGGGGTCTAGTTCTGTACACAAAAATGCTGGAGAAACTCAGCAGGCCATGCAGCATCCATAGGAAGTGGAAGGCAGTCAGCATTTGGGCCTGAGCCCTTTGTCAGGAATCCGATAATTTGTAATTCTCTGATTGTCAAGGCACAAGGCAAAAAAAATCACCTCCATCTATGACAATAATTCATGTGATCCTAAGTTTCTGATACTGGATATCTTATCTTGTTTTAGTTTTACATTTCCTCGATTGCTTCCTGTAGAGCTCGTCGAAAGAATCAAAGACTTGTTGATCCAAACCAAGGCTTTTATTAGCAAAAGACAGGAGCTCTTCACAGGTGGCCGACCAGTCCGGAATGATCCGACCTGGCTAGGGATGCAACCCTTTAAGGCCCAGACAGTAGGCGTGGCTTAGCTCTCAGCCAATTGCTGTAAGCACAGTCTAGATACAGTAACTATATACAATATATACATTGGTGATAGATCTGTACTATCACACTTCCATAAATCTTCAAAACCTTCCCACTCGTATTTCGTTTCACTGATTTCTCACTTTTGATTTATGCAGCCATTAACTCTAGAGAATTAAATTGCCTTCTCGATCCCTGGAGCCAATCAATGTGTTTGTTTAACCAGTGTGTGTCCTGGGACCTAAGTAGCAGCCTCCTCATTTTGGTGAAAGTAGAAAAGAATTTTCAAAAGCCTGCAAATTTGAAATGAAAACAGAAAAAGGTGGGACCCCTGAGCAGATCAGGCTGCTTGCAAGAGTGCCTACCCTAAAGAAGTCCTATTCTGCTCTCCAGTGGATTTCCATCTGCCTCTCTTGCCTTGTTAACCATCTTTCCTTCCTTGTCATTGACAAACCTGTTCACACAACCACATTGCCTTCCTCGAGCAAGGAAAGATGAGAAGTAACTTAATCGAGATATTTGATTACAAGGGGCTTAGATAGGATGGACAGTCAGCACATACCAGATGGCAAATACCAGAGGACATCTCAATGAGTGGAGCAAAGTTTAAGGGGATACCAGAGGGAAGTTTAATTTACACAGAATGGTGGGTGACTGGAATGCATTGCCAAGATGGTGCTGGAGGCTGGTATAATAGGGACATTCAAAAGATTCTCAGACAGGCACCTAGAAGAAAAATAAAATGTGATGGGTGTGAGGTCAGGAAGGATTAGATTGTTGTGGGGGAGGGTCATATCAGTTGGCACAACATCATGGGTTGTAATGTTCTATGTTCTTGTCAAATGTTTCTGGCTCCAAATGTCCCACATGGTTTCCAACTGAAATTCTGTTCTTCACAATTCTTCCCATCGAGGGCCAGAGATATACTGTTCAATGACTATCAAAGTCCTGTTACTTCTGCATCTATATTCAATGCTGTGCATCTGCACATGCGTACTCTTTTCTGCAACAATGCTGACTCCAAGCTGCCTTTTTCCACAGTTCCACTTTAAACCGCTCTGCCTCCAGTGATGGAATAGACAGCTTTGCACCTTGCTTTTATGCAGAAAAGCACCTAAATTCCCAAAGGTCCAGCATTCCCCCCCCCCCAGAAAAATAGTTCTGTCAAAGGGCCTTCAACGTGAAATGTTGGCTCTGTTTCTCTTCTGATGGGTGCAATCCAAACTGCTGAGTATTTCCTGTTTTTTTTTCTTGTTCTTCTCTCTTGTTTGGTGAGTTCATTGTTACCAGACCATGCCTGAGCTCAGTGAGAATAAAATCCATCAGCAATACAAAATGTTGGTAAATCTCCTGAATTCGCTACTCTGGAAAGTTGTGGAGGCTAAGTAATTGCAAGCATTTAAAAAAAAAGGAAGTAGGCGAATGTTTGAAAAATTGGGAAACTGAGGACTGTACAGAATGAAAACAGAAAAGGCATAAAAACTTGAGGCACCTCAACCATGATCATCTTGACTGACGAGACAGGCTTGGGACACTGGGTGACCTGTACCTGCTCCTGCTTTCATGTGTTCTAATGCTGACTGGCTGGGCATAGACCTTGGCCTCTTTCAACCAAAATGCAGTCTGACTCAACAAAAGACAGAAAGGGTCAGACACATTGGGAAGATCATACCTTATAGAAAGATGGATTAGTGCTTCAACGTAAGGGAGTTTGCGTGTGCAGTGACAGCCATGTCATTATGAACGCTAATCCAGCAGCTGCTTGCTGGGTGTTTATTATGTACTATTTATAAAACCTTCAAAATCAGAAAGTCTGAAGGATTTTTGGTCAGGATAACTGACTACTGGAAGTGTCCATTCGATTTGCAGCTCGACTGTTAAAATATTTATGCTGAAATCACACACTCTGAAACCTATTGTGTGGGTCATGGAGGGGGTTGGCAGGGTGTGAGGTAACAGCCACCACCTCCTTATATTAATTAAGACATTATTCTTCAGTCAAACTTTGGAGAACCTGAGCACTTCGGAGAAAAGTGGGTTCCATGAGCTTGGACCTTCTTTTCACCATCTCTCTAATCTCTTTCTTCCCAGATGAGTAATTGTATCGCGTATTTCTCACTGTAACAAGATGACAAGTAGCAATGTGGTGTCGCTAATCTAACATGATATCAAATCTTAAGTTTGAAAATTCAAGTTCACATCCTATAACACAATGGATTTGCAAATCCATTGAAGCATTCATGCAGGAACATGAGCCTTTGGGTGTGAGTAATCAATTTTAATGCATTATAATTCATGATTTTATTTCCTTACTGTCAGCAACAAATCAATACTTGCAGCCTTCTCATAAGCAGGCGATTGATTTCCCGATAATTTCTGATACCACAATGTCCCATTTCTGGAGTATCCCTCGGCAAATAAAATAAGCAAAGATGAATCTCTGAAGATTGAGTATAGTTGCTAAATTGGCATAACTGAACACCTCGTACCTCATAGAAAAGAAGATCATTCAAGATAGTAGACAAATTCCATCTTAATGTTGATAGATGGACTCCAATTATAAGTTTCATTCTTTTCAAGACATGGGGCAATAGTGTCGTGTTAAAGAGGCTATAAAATGGTAGTTACTCCTCCTTTGCGCAGGCCCGAGGACAGGTCCACGTCCTCCCCCTCCATGTCCTCCCCCTCCACGTCCTCCCCCTCCACGTCCTCCCCCTCCACATCCTCCCCCTCCATGTCCTCCCCCTCCACGTCCTCCCCCTCCACAGCAAAAGATGCTCACAAACTCAAGCTAGCATGCTGAAACATCAGAACCATGCTAGGCAAGGCTGACAACCACCGACCTGAACGTCGGTCTGCCCTCATCGCACATGAACTCCTCAGACTTGACATCGACATAGCCGCTCTCAGTGAAGTCCGCCTGGCAGATGTAGGCAGCCTCCAAGAACACGGCGCGGGCTACATACTCTACTGGTCTGGCAGGCCTTTGGATGAACGACGCCCATCTGGTGTAGGCTTCATGGTCAAGAACTCCATTGCCTCCAAATTTGAAAACCTCCCGACAGGCCACTCGGACCGGATCATGTCCATGCGACTCCCCCTTCAAAACAAGCGTCACATCACCCTCATCAGTGTCTATGCTCCAATCCTCCAGGCGGAACCAGCAGAAAAGGACAAGTTCTTCACTGACCTGCGCAACCTCATTCAACGCACCCCTACAGCCGACAAGGTGGTCATCCTTGGCGACTTCAATGCTCGCGTCGGCAAAGACTCAGAAACCTGGCCAGGAATCCAGGGCAAGCATGGTGTCGGCAAGTGCAACGACAACGGGCGCCTCCTGTTGGAGCTCTGCGGAGAACAGCAGCTTGTCATTACAAACACCCTTTTTCAGCAGAGGGACAGCCTGAAGACTACCTGGATGCATCCCCGATCCAAACACTGGCACCTCCTGGACTACGTCCTGGTGCGAGAAAGAGACAAACGAGATGTGCTCCACACCAGGGTCAGGCCCAGCGCGGAATGCCACACTGACCACCGGCTAGTTCGCTGCAAGCTCAGCCTTCACTTCAAGCCAAAGCCCAGGAACAGTAAAGCCCCCAGAAAGAGGTTCAATGTTGGAAACCTGCAGTCAGACGAAGTGAGAGGAAACTTCCAGCAAATCTCAAAGCAAAGCTCGACGATGCAATCCGCCTCACGGACTCGTCCCCTGAAACCCTCTGGGATCAGCTGAAGACTACCATACTGCAATCCACTGAAGAGGTACTGGGCTTCTCCTCCAGGAAAAACAAGGACTAGTTCGACGATAACAGCCAGGAAATCCAGGAGCTGCTGGCAAAGAAGCGAGCTGCCCACCAGGCTCACCTTACAAAGCCGTCCTGTCCAGAGAAGAAACATGCCTTCCATCGCGCATGCAGCCATCTTCAGCGCAAACTCCGGGAGATCCAAAATGAGTGGTGGACTAGCCTCGCAAAGCGAACCCAGCTCAGCGCGGACATTGGCGGCTTCAGGGGTTTCTACGAGGCTCCAAAGGCTGTGTACGGCCCCTCACCCCAAGTCCAAAGCCCGCTGCGCAGCTCAGACGGCAAAGTCCTCTTCAGCGACAAGATCTCCATCCTCAACCGATGGTCAGAACACTTCCAATCCATTTTCAGTGCCAACCGCTCAGTCCAAGATTCCGCCTTGCTCCAGCTCCCTCAACAGCCCCTAAGGCTAGAGCTGGATGAGGTCCTCACCCAGGATGAGACATATAAGGCAATTGAACAACTGAAAAGTGGCAAAGCAGCAGGTATGGATGGAATCCCCCCAGAGGTCTGGAAGGCTGGCGGCAAAACTCTGCATGTCAAACTGCATGAGTTTTTCAAGCTTTGTTGGGACCAAGGAAAACTGCCTCAGGACCTTCGTGATGCCATCATCATCACCCTGTACAAAAACAAAGGCGAGAAATCAGACTGCTCAAACTACAGGGGAATCACGCTGCTCTCCATTGCAGGCAAAATCTTTGCTAGGATTCTCCTAAATAGAATAATATCTAGTGTCGCCGAGAATATTCTCCCAGAATCACAGTGCAGCTTTCGCGCAAACAGAGGAACTACTGACATGGTCTTTGCCCTCAGACAGCTCCAAGAAAAGTGCAGAGAACAAAACAAAGGACTCTACATCACCTTTGTTGACCTCACCAAAGCCTTCAGCACCGTGAGCAGGAAAGGGCTTTGGCAAATACTACAGCGCATCGGATGCCCCCCAAAGTTCCTCAACATGGTTATCCAACTGCACAAAAACCAACAAAGTCGGGTCAGATACAGCAATGAGCTCTCTGAACCCTTCTCCATTAACAATGGCGTGAAGCAAGGCTGTGTTCTCGCACCAACCCTCTTTTCAATCTTCTTCAGCATGATGCTGAGCCAAGCCATGAAAGACCTCAACAATGAAGACGCTGTTTACATCCGGTACCGCACGGATGGCATTCTCTTCAATCTGAGGCGCCTGCAAGCTCACACCAAGACACAAGAGAAACTTGTCCGTGAACTACTCTTTGCAGACGATGCTGCTTTAGTTGCCCATTCAGAGCCAGCTCTTCAGCGCTTGATGTCCTGTTTTGTGGAAACTGCCAAAATGTTTGGCCTGGAAGTCAGCCTGAAGAAAACAGAGGTCCTCCATCAGCCAGCTCCCCACCATGACTACCAGACCCCCCACATCTCCATCTGGCACACAAAACTCAAATCGGTCAACCAGTTTACCTATCTCGGCTGCACCATTTCATTAGATGCAAGGATCGACAACGAGATAGACAACAGACTTGCCAAGGCAAATAGCGCCTTTGGAAGACTACACAAAAGAGTCTGGAAAAACAACCAACTGAAAATCCTCACAAGGATAAGCGTATACAGAGACGTTGTCATACCCACACTCCTGTTCGGCTCCCAATCATGGGTCCTCTACCGGCATCACCTACGGCTCCTAGAACGCTTCCACCAGCGTTGTCTCCGCTCCATCCTCAACATTCATTGGAGCGCCTTCATCCCTAACATCGAAGTACTCGAGATGGCAGAGGCCGACAGCATCGAGTCCATGCTGCTGAAGATCCAACTGCACTGGGTAGGTCATGTCTCCAGAATGGAGGACCATCGCCTTCCCAAGATCGTGTTATATGGCGAGCTCTCCACTGGCCACCGTGACAGAGGTGCACTAAAGAAGAGGTACAAGGACTGCCTAAAGAAATCTCTTGGTGCCTGCCACATTGACCACTGCCAGTGGGCTGATATCGCCTCAAACCGTGTATCTTGGCGCCTCACAGTTCGGCGGGCAGCAACCTCCTTTGAAGAAGACCGCAGAGCCCACCTCACTAACAAAAGACAAAGGAGGAAAAACCCAACACCCGACCCCAACCAACCAATATTCCCCTGCAACCGCTGCAACCTTGTCTGCCTGTCCCGCATCGGACTTGTCAACCACAAATGAGCCTGCAGCTGACGTGGACATTTACCCCCTCTATAAATCTTCGTCCGCGAAGCCAAGCCAAAGTTAAAGTTATATCAGTGGTTCTCAATCTTTTTTTCCTCTCTCATACCACTTTAAGTGCTCTGTGATTATAACATAAGGGATTGCTTAAGGTGGTATGTGGGAGGAAAGAAAAAGTTTGAAAACCACTGTTTTAATCGTACCTAATTGACTCGTTATGTGCATGGTTTCATAACTCCAAAGGAAATGGGCCAATGACAATTTTTCACAAGCAAAATATTTCAGTAACAATTGGATCTAGGGCAGTGATTCTCAACCTTCCCTTCCACTCACATACCATCTTAAGCATGAATGGCATAGGGATTACATAGGGATTACTTAAAGTGGTATGTGAGTGGAAAGAAAATGTTTGAGAACCACTGCATTATATTCTTTCAGTCCCTTCCCTAAAACTTATTGTTCTTACTTTAGAGAGAGAGTGAAAATAAGCCATACGTTTGTTTCACAGTCAATGACCACTTACAGACCTGAAGCATGCGGTCAAAGGCTTTATTAATCAGAAAACCTTGGCATGCCTCTACATGGCGCTGGCTCACGTCCAACACAGGTGTGAGGGAGGAAACTAGGGCTCCAGCCTTTATTAGGGATCTTAATGTGAGGAGCTACCAGTACAGAAGGCGGGCCAGTCTGCCCATCCCATGACGTCATGCCCGCAGTACTGGGTTCCACCACAAAGTCCTTAGTTAGTGCATCTATTGAATCCCATAATTTGAAGCTCATGGCTCATCAATTCAATCATATTGAATTGACTGAAGGCACGACATCAGGAATTAACACTCAAGCACTACAGAAATTTTATGGAGCTGGTTGCAGGGATTCTGACTTCAACATTATGGAGGAGGTTAGTTCCATATAGAGAAAATCTCAGCTGAGGCCTAAGTGAAGTGGACAGGTTATTCGACATCATAACTGAAGGCCCTGGTGGAGTGTAGGGTCCTCTGCAAAGACTTACATTATGACTGGCCCTTATGTGCACAGTCTCTGCAAGGTAATTGGAGGCATTGAGTTAAAACCTTGCCTCTTTGGCATTCACTCTTTAAAGAGTAGCATTGGCGCAGGCAATTTTGATTACACACTCTGCAAGCTGCTTCACTGTCCACAGCACTCTTGGACATGCTTTCAACCAAAATCAGGAACATTCAAGGAACAATGGAGAAGCACAAAGGCTGCAGATGATGGAATCTTCAGGAAAGAATTGCTAGAGGATATTAAAGGAACATCCCTCTTTTCCTGATAGTGAAGAGCCTTGCGAGCCAGAACTGTTATGGTTCATCGTTCTTTGAAAGTGGAATCTCATGTGGACAGGGTGGTGAATAAGGCCTTTGGTATGCTGGCCTTTATAAATCATAGCATAGAATATAGGAGTTGGGAAGTGATGTTGAGACTATTCAAGGCATTGGTGAGGCCAAATTTGGAATACTATGTGCAGTTATGGTCTCCAAATTATAAGAAGGATATCAATAAGGTAAAGAGGGTGCAGAGAGGATTTACTAAAATGTTGCCTGGATTGCAGTTCTAGAATACAAAGAAAGATTGATTAGACTGGGTCTTTATTCATTGGAGCATAGAAGTTTGAGGGGGGATTTGATAGAGGTATTTAAAATTATGAGGGGGGTAGTCAGAGTAGATGTGAATAGGCTCTTCCCCTTGCGGGAAGGTGAGATTGGAACAAGGGTTGCAGATGCAGATTCTGAATAAGTATTCTCATCCAACAACATTCCCTGTGGGTTGGTGACAAGAAGGGCAGCAGTGCTGTGATTTCTCCTGAAGAATTCCAATTCAACTCCTTCAGGATGCAGGAGGGGGCAAAAGGAGATGCTTATCACCCCTGTCAGAAAGTTGGATTATAGGAAGAAATGAATAGAAAACTGACCACACAAAATGCTGCCCAAAACTCCAACAAATCCCCACCCACTAATAGTCTGCCCTGATAACTATCTTCAGATAACTATCTACATGGATATGGATTAAGGGTAAAACACAAAAAAATTTAGGGAAAACATAAAGGGGAACTTCTTCACACAGAGAACGGTGGGAGCATGGCAGGATCTGCCAGTTGAAATGGTGAATGCAGGCTCAATTTTAACAATTAAGAAGAATTTGGACACGTACATGGATGGAAGAGGAATGGAGAACTATGGACTGGGTGCAGGTCAGTGGGACCAGGCAGGATA
This sequence comes from Narcine bancroftii, assembly GCF_036971445.1. Lineage (NCBI taxonomy): Eukaryota > Metazoa > Chordata > Chondrichthyes > Torpediniformes > Narcinidae > Narcine > Narcine bancroftii. The sequence goes on from NC_091471.1 coordinate 32,002,427, forward strand.
ATGGATCAGCACAGACTATAAGGGCTGAAGGGCCAGTTTTTGTGCTGTAATGTTCTATGGTTCTATGGCAGTGGCTCTGGAAACTACATGTTTCACATTCTGTGAGAAGGCTCCTTCCATCCCCGGAATACATGGCCTCCTTGAGCCTGCCTGAGAGAATAAACATCTGTTCTCCTTTTGCAATCATTGCTCAAGTTAAAATCACAAACTTAGATCTAATGTTTCCTGGCCATTAGGCGATTCATAGATGTGGATTGAGTCCAACTTCAAAATTCTTTCTGTTAGCTATGAGATCCTGTCCAGTTCGGAATAACTTGGGAGCCCCAGGACCTTTCGAAGTCTCTGACTGGATATTGTTTTCAAGTAAAGTGTCCAAAACTGCATTCACTCTAGTTAGGGGTGGGAATGGGTGATCTGAAGGTAAAATGGCAGTGCACATGGTTGCAGAGGCGACACAGTGCAATCTCTCATTGTTCATCTTGTCTATGATCAGAAAACATTACTAAATGTAAAAAACACCCGAAAAATGTAGAACTACCAAGTTAGATGACCAGATCATGAAGGTATTGTGTGAATTTGCTTAATGAGGCCAGAAGCTCTAACACCAGGTTACAGCCTACTACTGAAACTTGGGAAAGAGTTTATCAGAAACAGTGGGCAAGAAAGCAGAAGCACTCAACGAATTCCACCATTCGTGTAAGACTCAAAGCAAACCCATCCAGGCCTATGCTCCCAACAATCTTGTTTGCAAATGTACAATCTCTGGAAAATAATACTGCATTACCAGCAGCTCCACCTGAACCAGAGGGAACTGAGGGCTGCTCCGCTCTGCTATTAACTGGTAATTATGGAAACGTGGCTTCAGGACTCCACTCCAGATTTGGCCATCCAGCCAGCAATATATTCATTTTAATTGTTTAAGTGAATGTTGGGTACTGGTTATTGGGAGTTTCCGTGTGTGTACCATGGCCCAGAGAGATGCTGTTTCATCAGGTTGTATATGTCCAATCAGATGCAAATAAATTTGAACTTGAATAATCCTCAAAATGGACATATTTGGACTGTTAAAATGGTAAGAATCTGAACACATTTGCACATGGAGCTGCTCTGCCCTGGACCACAAGAAACTGCAGAGAGTTTCTTAAATGCAGTTCAGGCCATTATATAACTGCTTATATAAGTTTCCATAATATTTTGCCACATTTCAAGTTAACTAAATTTAAGTTTAAATTTATTTGTCACTGTTTGTGTCATGATTAGCACCAGATTATTACTGTGTCAGCAATCTGGGTTCAAATCCAGCGGTGTCTGCAAGGAGTTTGTACATTCTCCCATGTCTGCATGGGCTTCTTCAACGTTCTCCAGTTTATTCGCACTCTTCAAAATGGATGTGGGGGGGGGGGGGCAGATGTATAATTTAATTAGGCTATTTGGGCAGAATGAGCTTATGGGATGGAAGGGTCTGTTACCCTACTGTAAAATGTAAAAATTTAAAATTTGAATTTAATTACTAATAGAATGAGAAGGATTCTTCTGCAAACAGACCAACAGGTTATCTCTCACAGGCTTGAAGAAGGACTCAGGCCCAAAACATCTTTACCTCCTATGGGCACTAAAAGACCTGCTGAGTTCCTCCAGCATTTCTGTGAGTTTACTACAATCATGTCTGCAGATTTTCATAATTTTCTCATCTCTAGCTTGACATCCAGCCATGTAAAGAGCACAATTTACAGACTATAGGATCACAGTGAGAAGGAAGATTCATTAGTTCCAAACAAGGGCAGTAAGAGAGCAACACCTTTAAGGGCTGACAAGAAGTCCTTGGCAGAACTTTTAAATGGCAGGAGATATAAAACAACTCTGCCAAGCAAAATATACCCTCCAGAAGACCTGGAGGAAACCAGAAGAAGAGTGGCTGACACACAGAAGAAGGACACCAGGATTATAACATTGCCAGAACTCTTCAGAGGGCAACATGTGTATATTCAAGAGTCAATGTTGAAAACATAGACACCAGCAAGTTGAGGTTAATTCAAGAGCCTGATGGCTACAGGAAAGTATTACGAGCTCCTGTTTTAGTAAAATGGGATTGTCACTATAAGGAATAGTATAGGCAGGCGGAACTGAATGGTCACAGTTAACATTTAACATTTCACACAACCACATCACAACACAAGTCACATCCCAGCAACAATTTGATACACTGGAAGAACTGAGGGAGGTTTGTCACAGTCTGTTCCATGTTCAATACATTTGCAAAGGGAGAAACATTCTGACTGCTGGAGAGAAAATAGCTCTTTGAAGCAGCTGTTGTGGGCAGCCATTTTTGTGGAATTCAGAGAGAAGCATGCTCTGTGAATTACTCCTTTTCGGTGGAATGACCTGTGCCAGGAGGGTCTTTTTGGGAAGCAAAGTGCTTAATTTTGATTGTGACTGTTATATAGCCAGAATAATGTGAATTATTTTGTAACCGCGCAAGAATACAACCTTCTCAATGTAGTAAGTGTAGTGCACCACTGTGGGGCATATGCATATGTATTTGAGTGTGTGTGTGAACAGTTTCCTGAAATGGTGGAAGGCATCAGTAAGTAAAGTCTTTTCTGTTATTTGACTCTTGCATCTCTAAGTTATTTAAGAAGCCTCCCAAGTAACACAGAGACATAACATGGTGGCAACAGTACAAGAGAACAGGAATAAAGCCATACAATTGATTGTAAGTCACTGAAATATGAAGGGGAAGAAGAGAAAAAAACATTACTGAAAAAAATGGCTGGAACAACAGCAGTTCACCCAGTGATGGACGGGGAGGCTGAAGACATTGATGAATCGTTTAAAAAGTTTCAGCATGAGTGCTATTTACCATTCAATGGCACTTTTAAAAATGCAACAGCAGAGCAGAAGGTCAATTATATACTTCTCTGGACAGGGGAGCGAGGACTTGACTTATTCAATAGCTGGGAGCTTCCAGAGGTGGAGAAAAATGATCGAGAGCAGATATTTGCAAAATTTGCTTCTCACCTTGAACCCAGGACTAATCATAGAATTAAATGCTATGAATTTCAAGGCTTAATGTAAGAGACTTATGAAACTGTTGATAACTTCCTCACTAGACTAAAAACTGTTGCTGCAAAATATAGATTTAAAGATATAGAGGAAAGATTAGTTGAACAACTAATATGGGGGAGTGCCCATCCCAAAGTGCAGAAGTCTCTTATAGGGAAGGTTACTTTGAAGCTGGCCAAACTATAGACAGATTCAGAGCCTTCAAAGCCAGGAGAAAGCAAATGAAATCCATACTTATGCAGACCCACCCACAGCAAGGAGAAGGAAGAGTTGATGCTATAAAGAACACAATCAGAAAAGCGCAGACCCCCAGGAGGTCCTGAAAGAAGTGTGGCAGACAACACCCTTTTGATGACCAAAACAAATGTCCCGCATACAGTTCTGAATGTACAGCCTGGGTAAAACTAACCACTGGGCAAAGATGTGCAAGTCTGGTATGAAGAAAACAGTGATATCAGTGAAGAAAAAATACAAGAAGAAGATCCATCACAAAAAAGGAAACAACGATGAGGACTTCGACCCTCAGATACTGGACATAGAATTCATACACCTTCAAGAGATGTCAGATGAGTTGAAAGAAAGAAGCAAGTTGCACACAAGGATGCAAATACAGAGAACCATCCAGAACAAGCCAATGATATTTAACCTAAAGGTGAAGCTGGATACTGGATCACAAAACAACGTCCTTCCACTCAGACTCTACTGTCAGATGTTTGCAGAGAACATAATAAAAAAAAATCTGGGGAAGTTGTCAAGAAAAGGCAGGTGGAATGTAACTTGGGCAAAATGTTGCATATTAAACCAGGACCAGCCTCGGTCGAGTGAGGCAGGCGGCGGCCCCGATCCGGGCAAGAGCGAAGGGGAGGCGGTGGCCCCGGCCTTGGTTGAGTGAGGCAGGCGGAGGCCCCAGTCCGGGCAGAAGCGAGGGGGAGGTGGCGGCCCCGGCCTCAGTCGAGTGAGGCAGGAGGAGGCCCCGGTCCGGGCAGAAAGAAGGAGGCGGCGGCCCCGGTCCGGGCACAGGGAAAGCAGAGGCAGCCCGGCCCCTGTCCGGGCAGTATGGTCCGACCTAGGAGGGGAGGCAGGCCCCTCCAGCTCGAGTAAGAAATCTGCATAGGAGAAGGCCACTCCGATATAAAACCTACGACCCAAGGACCTCGCTGCCATGTCCCAGCTTGCTTGGCCACGGCACACGAACCATGGGTGTAAAGGGTGGGGCCAGTACTGCGCGCACTGCACTCCACCTAAAAGCTTCTTTGCGCAGGCCCGAGGACAGGTCCACGTCCTCCCCCTCCACGTCCTCCACCTCCACGTCCTCCCCCTCCACGTCCTCCCCCTCCACGTCCTCCCCCTCAAAAGATGCTCACAAACTCAAGCTAGCATGCTGGAACATCAGAACCATGCTAGACAAAGCCGACAGACACCGACCTGAATGTCGGTCTGCCCTCATCGCACATGAACTCCTCAGACTTGACATCGACATAGCCGCTCTCAGTGAAGTCCGCCTGGCAGATGTAGGCAGCCTCCAAGAACATGACGCTGGCTACACACTCTACTGGTCTGGCAAGCCTATGGATGAACGACGCCTATCTGGTGTAGGCTTCATGGTCAAGAACTCCATTACCTCCAAACTCGAAAACTTCCCGACAGGCCACTCGGACAGGATCATGTCCATGCGACTCCCCCTTTAAATCACCCTCATCAGTGTCTATGCTCCAACCCTCCAGGCGGAACAAGCAGAAAAGGACAAGGTCTACACTGATCTGCGCAACCTCATTCAACGCACCCCTACAGCCGACAAGGTTGTCATCCTTGGCGACTTCAATGCTTGCATCGGCAAAGACTCAGAAACCTGGCCAGGAATCCTGGGCAAGCATGGTGTTGGTAAGTGCAACGAGAATGGGCGCCTCCTGTTGGAGCTCTGCGCAGAACAGCGACTTGTCATTACAAACACCCTTTTTCAGCAGAGGGACAGCCTGAAGACTACCTGGATGCATCCCCGATCCAAACACTGGCACCTCCTGGACTACGTCCTGGTGCGAGAAAGAGACAAACGAGATGTGCTCCACACCAGGGTCATGCCCAGTGCGGAATGCTACACTGACAACCGGCTGGTTCGCTGCAAGCTCAATCTTCACTTCAAGCCAAAGCCCAGGAACAGTAAAGCCCCCAGAAAGAGGTTCAATGTTGGAAACCTGCAGTCAGACGAAGTGAGAGGAAACTTCCAGGCAAACCTTAAAGCAAAGCTCGAGGGTGCAATCCACCTCACGGACTCGTCTCCTGAAACCCTCTGGGAACAGCTGAAGACTACCATACTGCAATCCACTGAAGAGGTACTGGGCTTCTCCTCCAGGAAAAACAAGGACTGGTTCGACAAAAACTGCCAGGAAATCCAGGAGCCGCTGGCAAAGAAGCGAGCTGCCCACCAGGCTCACCTTACGAAGGTGTCCTGGCCAGAGAAGAAACAAGCCTTCCGTTGCGCATGCAGCCATCTTCAGCGCAAACTCCGGGAGATCTAAAATGAGTGGTGGACTAGCCTCGCCAAATGAACCCAGCTCAGCGCGGACATTGGCGACTTCAAGGGTTTTTACGAGGCTCTAAAGGCTGTGTACGGCCCCTCACCCCAAGTCCAAAGCCCGCTGCGCAGCTCAGATGGCAAAGTCCTCCTCAGCGACAAGATCTCCATCCTCAACCGATGGTCAGAACACTTCCAATCTCTTTTCAGTGCCAACCGCTCAGTCCAAGATTCCGCCCTGCTCCAGCTCCTTCAACAGCCCCTAAGGCTATCGCTGGATGAGGTCCTCTCCCGGGAAGAAACATATAAGGCAATTGAACAAATGAAAAGTGGCAAAGCAGCAGGTATGGATGGAATTCCCCCAGAGGTCTGGAAGGCTGGCAGCAAAACTCTGCATGCCAAACTGCATGAGTTTTTCAAGCTTTGCTGGGATCAAGGAAAACTGCCTCAGGACCTTCGTGATGCCATCATCATCACCCTGTCCAAAACAAGGCAAGAATCATGCTGCTCTCCATTGCAGGCAAAATCTTCACTAGGATTCTCCTAAATAGAATAATACCTAGTGTCACTGAGAATCTTCTCCCAGAATCACAGTGCGGCTTTTGCGCTAACAGAGGAACTACTGACATGGTCTTTGCCCTCAGACAGCTCCAAGAAAAGTGCAGAGAACAAAACAAAGGACTCTACATCACCTTTGTTGACCTCACCAAAGCCTTCGACACCGTGAGCAGGAAAGGGCTTTGGCAAATACTAGAGCGCCTCGGATGCCTCCCAAAGTCCCTCAACATGGTTATCCAACTGCACGAAAACCAACAAGTTCGGGTCAGATACAGCAATGAGCTCTCAGAACCCTTCTCCATAAACAATGGCGTGAAGCAAGGTTACGTTTTCACACCAACCCTCTTTTCAATCTTCTTCAGCATGATGCTGAACCAAGTCATGAAAGACCTCAACAATGAAGACGCTGTTTACATCTGGTACTGCACGGATGGCAGTCTCTTCAATCTGAGGCGCCTGAAAGCTCACACCAAGACACAAGAGCAACTTGTCCGTGAACTACTCATTGCAGATGATGCCGCTTTAGTTGCCCATTCAGAGCCAGCTCTTCAGCGCTTGACATCCTGTTTTGCGGAAACTGCCAAAATGTTTGGCCTGGAAGACAGCCTGAAGAAAACGGAGGTCCTCCATCAGCCAGCTCCCCACCATGACTACCAGCCCCCCCACATCTCCATCGGGCACACAAAACTCAAAACGGTCAACCAGTTTACCTATCTCGGCTGCACCATTTCATTGGATGCAAGGATCGACAACGAGATAGACACAGACTCGCCAAGGCAAATAGCGCCTTTGGAAGACTACACAAAAGAGTCTGGAAAAACAACCAACTGAAAATCCTCAGAAAGATAAGCATATACAGAGCCGTTGTCATACCCACACTCCTGTTCGGCTCCGAATCATGGGTCTTCTACCGGCATCACCTACGGCTCCTAGAACGCTTCCACCAGCGTTGTCTCCGCTCCATCCTCAACATTCATTGGAGCGACTTCATGCTTAACATCGAAGTACTCGAGATGGCAGAAGCCGACAGCATCGAATCCACGCTGTTGAAGATCCAACTGCGCTGGGTAGGTCACGTCCCCAGAATGGAGGACCATCGCCTTCCCAAGATCGTGTTATATGGCGAGCTCTCCACTGGCCATCATGTTAGAGGTGCACCAAAGAAGAGATACAAGGACTTCCTAAAGAAATCTCTTGGTGCCTGCCACATAGACCACTGCCAGTGGGCTGATATCGCCTCCAACCGTGCATCTTGGCTTCTCACAGTTCGGCGGGCAGCAACCTCCTTTGAAGAAGACCGCAGAGCCCACCTCACTGACAAAAGACAAAGGAGGAAAAACCCAACACCCAACCCCAACCAACCAATTTTCCCCTGCAACCGCTGCAACCGTGTCTGCCTGTCCCGCATCGGACTTGTCAGCCACAAACGAGCCTGCAGCTGACGTGGACATTTACCCCTCCATAAATCTTCGTCCGCGAAACCAAGCCAAAGAAAGAAGAAACAAAGAAGAATAAAAGGGTATCTAAAAGACTGTGCATTGGAAACAGTAAATATCACATTAATGGTTTATGGTGGACTCATGATCAAGCAGTTAGGGAGAGCTAAGATCAATGGCTACTATAAAGGAAAGAACATCAAATGGACCAACAATTCTAGGTCTGGATAGCTGCCGGGAGTTGCAGTTGATCGCTGTCAATTATGAGATCCAGATGAAGAAGATATCCAAAAGCATCAATGGAAACACACAACAAAAAGAGGAAATGATTTCCACTGAAGTACCTGCCAGGCCATGATACACAGTGGGACCAGATTGTTCACCAAGAATCAAGAGTGTTATTTAATAGAAGCTTGTTACTACTCTAAGTTTCCATTCATCAAAAGGGTGAAAGACCTGAGAGCGTCAACTATCATCTCAGAAATTAGAGTCCTTTCTGCTGAACAAGGAATACCCGAGCAAGTAATATGTGACAATGGAACACAGTTAACATCACAAGAATTCAGATAGCTGGCTGCAGATTATGGGTTTGGTAACACCGCATCATCCCCATACTACCCCAAAGATCATGGGTTCATTGAAAGACAAGAGCAAACTGTGAAACGCTCACTAGTTAAGTGTCTCAAAATAAAAGCAGACCCATACCTAACTCTTCTATCATTACTAGCAATACCTTTAAGGGTTGACATGAAGTCCCTGGCAGAACTTCTATATGGCAGGAGATATTAAACAACTCTGCCAAACAAAATACACCCTCCAGAAGACCAGGAAGAAACCAGAAGAAGACTGACTGACACACAAGAAGAAGGACACCAGGATTATAACAAATATGCATAAACATTGCCAGAACTCTTCAGAGAGCAGTATGTGAAAACATGGATCCCAGCAAAGGTCATCAGAGAAGCTGAAACACCAAGATCATACCTTGTTGAGACAGACTCTGGCAATCAGCTGAGGAGGAATAGAATTCACATCCGGCCGACACAAGATGTGATGAAGCAGAAAGCTTTAATACCAGCAAAACCTACAGTACCAATATCAAGTGAGGTATCAAGTGAAGAGACCACAACCACTAATACTGAAACATCAACACAGCAGTTGTCAGGTGAAGCACAACAAGCTACATCACCTCCACGTGTACCAGCAACACAGAGCCCAACGGTCACAGTCAAATCCACAAGATGCCGAAGGAACATACTGCCGCCAGTGCTATATCAATAAGAACTATTTAAAAATATGTAAATAAACTACCATACAAGTTCAGTGACATAAGTTGCACTGAAAAGAAAGTGATAAAGAAGACTAAATTTTTCTTTACCTTGAGAAGGAGGGATGTTATATAGTCAGGATAATGTGCCCTCTCACTATATTAAGTGTAGTGTACCATATGTATGTGTGTGTGTGTGAACAGTTTCCTGAGATGGTGGAAGACATCATTAAGTAAAATCTCTTCTATTATTTGAATGTTGCATCTCTATGTTATTTAAGAAGCCTCCTACATAACACAGAGACATAACTGTGGCTAACAGTGAAGGTCACTTGGAGGGACTGTTTCATTTTAATTATGACTAGCAGTGAAGTTACTTGGAGAGACTGGTGCCAGGGTCTTAGAAGTTTCATGGAGGCTGCCCAGTTCGAGTCTTGCCTACAAAAGGACCAGGAGTGTTATAACTATGGCTCATGTGGATAGACATTTCTTCAAAGGGCAATGCAAGAAGAATTTGAGTCTGTAGCAGCCACAACTCCAGTCTTCCCATCAGTTCAACATTAATTCTGGACACCAGATTTCAAAGGCCTACACTTCAACACGGAATTTAAAAGTGAACTTTGAAGTAACTTTCTAGGTTTTGGCCTGGACTGTAATGGATTCAGTATCTCTCTCTCTCTCTCTCTCTCTCTCTCTCTCTCTCTCTCACCCACACATGCACACACGCACATGCACACACCCTAGACTCCTGTGTATAGCTGGGGATAGATTTAGTGTTAAGGATAGTTAAAAGATAAGACTATAGTTTAAGAGTTAGAAATAAAATCAGTGTTTTAAAATTAAACACTTTCTAGTTCATTGCTGCTTGTTACATGTGGTTTGTAATAAAATTGGGGGGTTGTCTTCTGGGATTTTTACCACATTTGGAGCTAATTAAAACTTAACCAAATTGTGAAGCTTGTATTGTATGTGCTACAGAGGCAACACAGAATTTGGAGCTTTGTAATCAATAAAATTTCAATTGGGGAGTTAAGTTCCTTTTTGCAAGCTAATTCAGAGGCTTGGGTGTGTGTTTGTAAAAGCAGAGATGGATAGTGAATGTTTTTCGGACTCATGATCTCTTACAGAGTTGCAGAAGGCAAAAAAGGATAATTTGGTGAATATTGCTCAACAGTTGGGGATTGCTGAAGGAAAATTATCCCTGAGGAAGGTGGAGCTAAAGGAAATTATAGTCAGGAAATATGTAGAAGAGCGAAAGTTTGAAGAAGCGGAGTTAGATAAATTTCCTGAGAGTAAATCCATTAAACAGCAGCTGGTGTTGGAAAGGGCTGAGTTAAAAACAAAAGGCAGAGGAAAAAAGAATGAAAATGGAGTTAGAGGAAAAATAGAGACAGAGGAGATTTGAAGGAGGGCAGAGGCAAACCAGAGTTCTATCTTCTACTTCAATTGAGAAGTTTATAGCCAGTAGACAGGTGAGATTAGTTCCTCTATTTGATGAAAGTGAAATTGATAAATACTTACAACATTTTGAAAAGGTCGCTGAAAGTTTTAAATGGCCATGAAATCAGTGGTCTCACGTGTTACAAAGTGTAATTAAAGGGAAAGCACAGCAGGTTTACTCAGCCCTTACTGCAGAAGAAGCTGGTCTTTATGCGATAGTAAAGAAAGCCGTACTTAAAGCATACGAATTGGTTCTTGAGGTTTACAGACAAAAATTCAGGAGTTTGAGGAGATCAATGGATCAATCTTATATGGCTTTTGCCTATGAAAAAGCCTTGTGCTTTGACCGATGGCGCACATCAAAAGAAATAAAGAACAATTACAACAGATTAAGGAAACTGATGTTAGTTGAAGAAATCAAAAGACGTGTTCCTAATGATATAAGATCAATACTTAGATGAAAGAGAAGTAGGAACTTGGCAATAATCTTCTAAGTTAGCTGATGAGTATGCTCTGACCCACAAGGTTAAGTTTATATCCAATAAAACCTTTCAAAAGATTCATGTGATTCATTGCAGTAAATTTGAAAATAAATCAGGAAATAATGTGAGAATTAAAGATGAAGGGAAACAGGAAAGGGAAAAACATTCAGCTCCACTTTATCATTATTGTAGAAAACCTGCTCATGTGATGGCAGATTGTTATAAGCTGAAGAAAAAGAACAAGGTAGCACCAGATTTCTGTATTCAAAAAGATGGGAGAGCTAGAAACAAAGGACATTTCAGATCTGATGACCACATTTGGGATTCATTTAAATATTTTGTGTCAAAGCTTTTGGTTTTTGGTAAAAGAAGGGGCATCACAAGTGCCAGTGAACATATTTCAAGATACTGGGGCAGCCGAGTCACTTGTGTTGAATAGTGTTTTGGAGTTTGGTGATGAGATTTCCATGGGTAAAATAAATTTAATCCAATGTTCAGGAGGTGAAATGGAGCCAGTATTTTTGCATAGAATATTGTTGAATTCAGAAATAATTAATGGGATTGTTACTGTTGGGATTCAAGAGAGTTGACCAATATATGGAGTTTAATTGATTTTGGGAATGGGTTGACAGAAGGTCAAGTGGGTCCTGTGATGAAATTGACAGAGAAGGCAGCTATTGATGAGATAAAGACATATTTTGAAATCTATCTGGCCTGTGCAGTGACTTGGGTAATGGCAAAAAAAAAAACTTGATAAGGAAGTTTTTAGATTGTGTGAATTTGCCAGAAACCTTTCTTGTAGACCAGGATATTGACATTGAACCTGAAAGTAAGGATTTTTCTTTTTCAAAAAATAAATTGATAGGAAAACAGAAAACAGATATTGATCTTGCTGAGGTGATAAATAATATTTTATCTGAGGAGGAAATTGAGAAAGTGCCAGTTGGATATTATCTTAAAGATGGTGTGCTTATGACAAAATGAAGACCAAGGGATATACATGCCAATGAAGACTGGGCAGTATTTCATCCTAAGGCATATGGGAATGAAATTTTAAATTTGGCCCATAGCACATCCTTGGGTGGTCATTGTGGAGTAAAGAAGACTGTAGACTTTTATTGGGCTTTAGTTTAATGTGACCTTTTGCAGAAAGTGTCACATTTGTCAGGTTGTGGGTAAATATAATCAGGGGCTGCCAAAGACACCATTACAACCTGTACCTGTTTGTGGATAACCCTTTTCTAGAGTTATTGTGGATTGCATTGTCTAAGACAAATGCTGGTAATCAGTACTTGTTAACATAACTTAGGAACATGAAAGGTAATCCATAACCAAAGATTTGGTTAAATTCTTTACATTGGTGATATTATCTAATGAAATTCAATCGGATCAAGGAAGTAATTTTATGTCAGGACTTTTCCAATAAATTATTTATAAATTGGGAGTTAAACAAATTACATCATTTGCATATTATCTTGAAACTCAAGGAGCCTTGGAGAGATTTCATTTGACACTCAAGATCATGATGAGGACCTATTGCTGTGATAATGAGAAGGGTTAGATTGATGTGTCCATTTGCTTCTATTTCCACTAAGAGAATCTGAACAGGAATCATTAGGCTTTAGTCCTATTGAGCAGGTGTTTGGACATCAAGTTAGAGGATCTTTAATGTTGTTGAAAGAACAATGGGTTAATGAGGACCTGCAGTTAAATTTATTGGATTATGTTTGTAAGTTCAAAGATCAGTTGCAGAAAGTCTAGGAATTGTCTTAAGAGAATCTGAATGTGGCTCAAGGAAAGATGAAAATCTGGTATGTGTGGAATTTTAAGAAGGGAGGTAACGTGTTAATTATTTTCCCATCAAACTCTAATCCACTTAGGGCTAGATTTTCAGGAATATATGAAATAGAATCAAAGATTAATTAATTCAATTATGTGGTTAAAACACCTGATCAGAGATGCAAAACACAAAATTGTCATGTAAATATGTAGAAGCCATATTTTTAAATTTCGGGTGCTAGTAAGGAACAACCTTCACCAGAAGTATTGGTTGTTGACAAGATTAAAGAATCGATGGATCATGAGACAATGGAAGCTGACTCTTGTGAGTGTCACTTTAAACAAAACATTGTTCCAGTTCAGCTGTCTAATTCAACCATTTTGCAGAATCTGGATGATAATTTAGATCATCTCCAGCCCCAGAAAAAAGAGCAATTGAAACAGCTACTTTTAAAATTTAAAAATTTGTTTCCAGATGTGCCTCAAAGAATGTCAGTGATTTGTCATGATGCCGGTGTAGGAGAAGCAAGTCCCATAAAACAACCGCCCCCCACAATTGAATAAATAATTAAAAAGAGCATCAGGAGGTGAAATATATTATTAGACCTTCAAACTCAAATTGGAGTTCTCCTTGTGTTCTGGTATCTAAAACAAATGGAATGTTAGGTTCTGTACAGATTACAGAAAGGTAAATGCAGAAACTAAAACTAAAACAAATGCTCATCCAATTCTAGAATTGATTATTGTATTGATAAAATTGGGAAAGCTAAAGTTCTTACTAAGGTGGATCTGCTGAAGGGTTACTGGTGCGTGCCACTAACAGAGAGAGGAACGGATGCTTCCGCATTTGTGACACCATCAGGCTTATACGAATATAATGTGCTACCTTTTGGCATGAAAAATGCCCCAGCGACATTCCAAAGGATGATAAGTTCTGTAATCCAAGGTTTAAAACATATAGATGCTTATATTGATGACTTGGTCACAAAAAGTGACACATGGGAAGAACATCTGATGGAATTGGAGAAATTGTTTGCAAGATTATCTGAAGCAAACTTAACTGTCAATTTAGCTAAAAGTCAATTTGGACATGCTCCTGTGACATACTTAGCACATTTAGTTGGTCATGGCAAAGTTGCACCTATTCAAACTTAAGTGCAATGATTTCTGAATTCCCTATTCCCAATGGCAAGAAAGCAGTGAGAAGGTTTTCAGGAATGACAGGGTATTATAGAAAGTTTTGCAAGAATTTTTGCAGAAATTGTTCTTCCTTAAAACAATCTTCTAGAGAAGGGGGAGAAATTTGTGAGGACAAAATCTCGTCCGAGAGTTTTAAAAAATTCAAAGCCTGTTTTAAAATCTCCTAACTTGGACAAACCATTTTCTTTAGTCGTAGATTTGAGTTGAGGTTGTGGGAGCAGAGTTATTCCAAAAGAATAATTGTGATGATATTGATCATCCAGTGGCTTACTTTTCCAAGAACATCAAAAAAAATTACTCTACCACAGAGAAAGAACTATTGTTCCTTGTACTAGCTTTGCAGCACTTCGATGCTTGTACCTGCACAGCTCAGGGACCAATTATTGTGTATACTGACCATAATCTTAAGTAAGATGAAAAACAGAAATAGAAAATTATTAAACTGGAGTTTAATTCTGCAAGAATATAATTTAATGATAACTTACATTAAAGGCAAAGATTATGTAATTACTTATTGCCTTTCCAGATGTTAAGTTTGCAACATTTTGCAGCAAAAAAAATGATTAGTTGTATATGCTTCTAAAAGAATGTTATTTGTCTGTATTATATAACAATAGTGAAGTTATTATTTCATGTTGTAGATTGTATTTAAGAATTTTGCTCTTACAGCTCAAAATTGTCTTTGTTGGAGGGAGGTGTTACGAGCTCCAATTTAGTGAAATGGGATTATCACTCTAAGGGATAGTATAGGCAGGACATATTTAGTGTTCTGAGACTCTCAAAATTGGATGCAAGAAGGGTGGTGTGAAATTAAGGAGTCGGTCATCTTCAACTGACAGATGGAGAGGAATTTCTTTTGTAAAAGAAGCTGATTTCTTCAGAGTTACACAGCTAGTCAGGCCCCAAACTCACAGGGTCAGAGACCATCTTCAACTTCCTGACCCTGGGAGCTGCCTGTGTGGAGTTTGCACATTCTCCCTGTGACTGATGGTGTGTTCTCCGGAGTGCTCCACTTAAGATCATAGAACAGCAGAGGAAAAGGCCTTTTTGACCCCACCATTCTCTGATTATGATGCTAAGCTAAATCTCTGCTGCTTGCACTTGATTCATATCCCTTTACTCCCTGCATATTCATAGTGTGGCTCCCATCCATGTCCCAATGACATGTTGGTTGGTAGGTTAATTGATCATTATCAATTGCCCCTAGTTTTAGCAATATAGAGTAGGAAGGATATTGATGAAAATGTGGGAAGAATTTTAAAAAATAAGATTGATGTAGAATTAGTGTAGAGACTTGGTGTGTCAAAAGGCTTGTTTGTGGCTCTATCTCTCTATGACTGATTTGGTAGTCAACTTTTCTGTGCTTTTTTTTCCCCAGTTTCTCTCAGATGCAGCACACATAAATGTGAATTAATCAACATTTGCAATAAATCCATTTGAAATTGCATTAGTTAAACAACAGCAGGTTACTGCTCTGCAATGTATCATGGCTGCAAACAGCAAATAGGCAGCTAGATGCTATTGCACTGGACAATAGATAAACTATATATTGTGTGATAATGACAAGCATTTAAGGGAGACAGATGTCATGGAGTTACATTGCACGCTAGCAGGCCCTTCAGCCAAAGTTGCCTCTCTGAGCCAGTCACATTTGCCTAAATTTGTCACAAATCTTTCCTCTCTGTGCATACATCCAAACAGCTTTTAAATCTTGAAATTGTCCCCACCTATTGTCCCACTTCCTATGGCAACTCATTCCAAATAATCACCACCCTTGATGAGGAAAATATCACTCAAAGTTTCTTTAACCCTTTCCCCTCTTAGCTTACATCTATGCCCTCTAGGATTTAGACTCATTTCCCCAGAGAAATAAGAAATGACCGTTTAAGTTATGGATGCCCTTCATGACTTTATATATATCTCTTTAAGGTCACCCTCAGCCTGCTGCACTTTGGGGACAGGTACCCTAATCTTTCCATTTCCTCCTTAAAACTCAAGCCCACCAATTCCAGTGACACTCTTGTGAATGTTCTCTGTACTTTATCCAGTTTAGTTGGCATCTTTACTATAACTAGGCGACCAGAGCTGAACTCATTACTTCAAGTGGGACTTCATCAACATCCTGCACAATTGTAACATGATGTTTCAGTTCTTGGACTCAACGTCCTGACTAATGAAAGTAGGCACCATCTTCTTTATTGCCCTGTCTACCTGTGTCACCACTTTGGGTGCATGTCCACATTGTGTCCATTCCTTGATGAAGGGCTCAGGCCCAAAACATTGGTTATGTAAAGTGCACTGTTTGACCTGCTGAGTGTCTCCAGCATTGTGTTTTTACTTCAACAATGATGTCTGTAGATTTGTACTTAACCTTCCTTACCCCATATCCCTCTATTTTTCTTTCATCCATGAGTCTGTCCAAGAATCTCTTAAATGCCCCGAATGTTTCAGCCTCCACCACCATCCCTGGCAAGGCATTCCAGGTACCCACAACTCTCTGTGTAAAATACTTACTCCTGATGTCTTCCCTAAATTTCCCTCCCTTAACTTTGTGCATATCTCCTCTGGTGTTTGCTGATCCTGCCCTGGGAAACAGGTGCTGGCTGTCCACCCTATCTATGTCCATCCTATCAAGTCTCTTCTCAACTTTTTATGCTCCAAAGTGAAAAGTCCCAGCTCTGCTAACCTTGCCTCATAACACTTGTTACCCGATCCAGGCAACATCCTGGTAAATCCTGGTGGTTCATCACCCTGGTCTACTTGTGTTACCCTTTTTCAGGGAACTTTCCACTTTTAAACATACAATTTTGAAAATCTTGGGAAATCATGAGTATAATCTGCAACAAACTGTAGTTTGAATTGAAAACATTTAAAAAACTCCCTTTCATGTTTATCTTCCAGCCAATAATCTGGCTGCAGTTCCTCATTCCTAGATTCAGTCCCACTATTGTATCACATTTCAATAGGATAAGGATTTAACTGATCAATTCTCTGCCAAACAAAGCATGCCAGAATAGATTTTTTTTAAAGTTATTTTCAAATAAAAACATCCATCCCCTTGTGACCAAATACCAAGCACTCAGAGAAAAAAGACTTGCTGTTTGACATTTAATTTATTGATCCTCAGACCAGGCAGATGAGCCAAAGAGAGAGAAAAATGCTCGCAGTATATCTGAAAAACAGACGCTGATCATGAAGGCCTCATTAATCCATTCCATTTTAGTTCCTTCAACTTGTTTCCTTTTTGTTGGAATAAAGCAGTAACAGGAGCTTAAAAGCCTCCAAAACGGATGTTAAGCATACATCCTAACCATTACGTAAACAAATCCCTGCAGTGTGAGAATTGTTATAACGCAAACATTGCCAGGCCTAATGAGTTCAGTTATTTGAAGACTGATTCTGGAAATGAAAGGGAAATTGTCCCACAGAGTGATCCTGTAGCTTCAGGAAAACAGATGTTTGTCGGTCTGACACTCTTAAGTTCATTCAGCAATCAGAAGGCTCAGGTAGAACTGAGATGAGAGGCACACTGCAAATGGGAGACCGAACTACACATGGCCAAAAATTGTATTGCATGAGGATATGCATCCAAAGCTCACCTAAAGTCAAATAAACAGGAAAATCTGCAGATGCTGGGGTTGAGGGCAATCCAGTATCCATTAAAAGTAAAAAATAACCAATGTCTTGGGACTGATTTTTTCACATTCATGTAATATGTAGAGGTCATACAAATATATAAGTGCCATGATTCGCAGGCGTTACTATGGTTCGGCACAATAATCATCATGTTTAAAGCTATTACATATGTAGCACGAACTTACCTCTGCAATGTTTTGCATGATGGAAGATCTCAATGTTCAACAATGATGCAAATAAGGACTCTCTCTTTCAGTAGCTCTCAAATAGGCTTTTTTTTTCTGTTTGGGCCTGTTTTCTTGCTTGAATCTAATACGCTTCCCTTGCCATGTATCGCTGTTCAAACTTGTAGCAGCAATTGAGGTGTGGAGTTTTATAACAAGGAAACAGGCCCTTCAGCCCAACTTGTCCATACTGGCCATGTTGTCTACCCAAGCTAGTCACACTTGACTCTCACTATTCCGCTAAATCAATGGCTTTCAAATGTTTTCTTCTACTAAAATACTATCTTAAGTAATTCTTATGCCATGAATGCTCTGTTATTGGCAAGATGATATGTGAGTGGGAGAAAAGTTTGAGAACCATTACTCTAGACCCAATTGTCACTGAAATATTTTGCTTGAGAAAAGTTGTCCTTAGCCCATTTCTTTTGGAGTTATGAAACCGTGCACATAACGAGTCAATTATGTACGATTAAGACAATGGTTTTCAAACTTTTTCTCTCCACTCACATAGGACCTTAAGTAATCCCTTACTAATCACAGAGCACCTATGGCATTGGGATTACAAAGTGGTATGTGAGTGGAAAGAAAAAGTTTGAAAACCACTTTTCCTGACTAAATGACATTTAAATGCTATAATTGTACCTGGCTCTACCTTTGTTTCTGTAGGCTTATCGCATATATCCACTAACTTTTTGTGGCAAAAGGTATTCCTCTGGTCTCTTCTAAATCTTTCCTGTTGCATTAAACATGAAATTCTTTAACTTTTGTCTACCTAAGGCAGACAGAGAGTCGCCACTTTGTCCAGCACCCCTCACAAAAACCTCCTAGGTGGTCTCCCCTTCAAGTACTGACCAGGCTTGAGCCTGTTTAGTTTCTGAGATCAGACAATCTCAGGTGTATTCAAGCTATGAGGCTCGAGTTTTAGATTCTCCTACTCCATGTAAGATACCAAGGCTATTCTTTTTCAGAATGGCAGGATGTGACGAGTGGAGTGCCTCAGGGATCGGTGTTGGGTCCTCAGTTGTTTGTAATTTATGTTAATGATTTGGATGAGGGGATTATAAATAACATGAGCAAATTTGCAGATGACACTAAACTGGGTGGCGGTGTAGGGTGTGAGGAGGATGTAAGGAAAATGCAGAGGGACTTGGACAGGCTGGAGGAGTGGGCGGCTAAATGGAAGATGAATTTCAATGTGAACAAATGTGAGGTTATTCATTTTGGGGGAAGTAATAGGAAAGCTGAGTATTATTTAAATGGAGACAAGCTAGGGAGTGGGGAAATGCAAATGGATCTGGGTGTACTTGTTCACCGGTCACTGAAGGCTAGCATGCAGGTTCAGAAAGCTATGAAGAAGGCAAATGGAATGTTGGCTTTCATAAAGAGGGGATTGGAGTATAGGAACATAGACGCCCTTCTGCAGTTATACAGGGCCCTGGTGAGACCCCACCTGGAGTATTGCGTCCAGTTCTGGTCTCCAAACTTGAGGAAGGACATACTAGCTATAGAGGGTGTGCAGCGCAGATTTACAAGGTTAGTTCCAGGGATGGCAGGGTTGTCATATGCAGCAAGGCTAGAAAAACTGGACTTGTATCCATTGGAGTTTAGAAGGGTGAGGGGGGGACATGATTGAGGTATACAAAATCATCAGGGGGATAGACAAGGTGAAGTTTGATTACTTGTTCCCAATGATGGTGGAGACGAGGACTAGAGGGCATAGTTTAAGAATACAGGGTAGGCCCTTTAGGACGGAGATGAGAAAGCATTTTTTTACCCAGAGAAGTGTGAATCTGTGGAATGCTCTGCCACAGAGGGTGGTAGAGGCGGATTCGCTGACTATGTTCAAAAGAGAGTTAGATAAGACTCTTGTGGGTAACGGAGTTAAGGGTTATGGGGATAAGGCTGGAAAGGGGTACTGATGGTAATGATTAGCCATGATCTAAAATGGCGGTGCTGGCCCGACAGGCCAAATGGCCTACTCCAGCTCCTATTGTCTATTGTCTATTGTATATTTATGTTCCTCATGATTTTAAGGTCCCAGCTTAGTCACCTGAACTCCAGGGTGAAAAGTTCTAGACTCTCCTTATAATTCAAGCCCTCCTGTCAAGGTTTAGAAACTATTATTTTGAATATTTTCTACATTATTTCTAGCTTAATGACATCTTTACTGTAGCTGTCTGACCGAAATGTGCACAATATTCCAAGTATGGACTCACCAATGTCTTGTACAGTTGTAACATGACTTCTCAGCTCCTGCACTCATGCCCAGACTGATGGAGGAAAATGTGCCAGATACCTACTTCACTATCCTGTCTATCTGTGTCGCCACTTTAATGGAACTATATACCTGTATCCCAGTCTCCCTGTTCTACAACACACTCCAGGGTCCCGTCAATTATTTTGTAGGGCTCTGGAGATAACCATGGGTTGCAAGATTAACAATGTCAAAGTTATTTGCAGAGCTACCACATCCTGCAGCTGAAAGCCTGACCCATGTCATTTTACCTCTGGACTTGACCATTCTAAAACCTTTCTTGATAACCTACCACTTCCAATTCTCCATAAACTTAAATTATGCTGCCTGTCCCCATCCAAGTCCAATTCAAGAAACATCACTCTACTTACTAACCTACAAGAGGTGAATTTTAAAAAATTATTGATCTCCTCCCATCTTTCAAATGTCACTCCAGCTTTCCCCATCCCTACCCTTTCAATTTCTTGCAAGCCTACAATTCACCAGGATGGAAACCAGAAATCAACAGATGCTGGGGTCTAGTGCAGTGCACAGAAGTGCTGAAAGAACTCAACATGTCTTGCAGCATTCATAGAAAGGCTAGTAAATAACAATAATAAAATAATAATAAAAAGGGTCCTGAAGAAGGGCTCAGGCCCGAAACATCAACTGCCTTTTGCTTTCTATGGACACCTGCTGAGTTCTTCCAGCTTTAAGATATCTACAATATTCCCATTCTTATTATTTGAGTCTCCTTGATCTTAAACTCATCACTATTGGGTGGAGTGGGGCACAGATCCTAGCCAGTAGATCTGTGGCCTCTCAGGTCCAGCAACCCAAGTTCAGCCCTAACCTCTGGTGCTACCTTCATGAAGTGTCCGTGTTCTTCTATTGACCATGCATGCTTCCTCTGGATACGCCAGTTCCTTCCCACCTGCATGTTAATTGGTCACTGTAAATTACCCCAATATTTAGGTATGCTTATGCGAGGAATTGATGGGACTATGTGGAGAATAAAATGGAATGACTGTAAAACAGGTGTTTGCTAGTTAGTGAGTGAGCAATTGGCCAAAGGCCATGTTTCCCTGTCATATGGCTCAATCATTCTATAACATTTAGTGCCATGCTTACAGCAGCCAAGCCCTAAACTCTGCAATTCCCACCCTAATCCTCCCCATGCAAATCTGAACTCCATTAAGGAACGTCAGAAAACACTTCGACCAATTCTTCCCTAATAACTACTTGCGTGACTTGGTCTAAAGGTCTGTGGAAGTTGACCAAAATAAAAGACAACTTGAATATTGTGTTGTTTGTATCTTTATTGATTTTATCCCTGTGTTGGTACTGAGACACGGACAAATGCTATGATTATCTTGTACTAAAAATAATGGAATTGGTCAGTGCCTGTCAGAACCAAGAGATAAGTGACAAGGCATTGAGATCAGGCCACTGATAACAATTTCCTCAAAGTATCTTCCTTTTGGTCAGAAAGAGGGAATTCAGTCAAAGAAGAAGATACTGAAAGAAAATTTGTAGAAAAACAATCAGAGATAAAGTAGGGTAATAAATTCGAAGTCCTGCTGAAGGGCTTTCCATATGTTCATGAATTCAGGGCTGAAGTCAGTTTAAATATTACAGTCAGACTTTCATCCCTTTTGGTATTTTGATGAGTTAGATGAAGACCCGTAGGAGGAAAGGTTTTGATTTGATGCCGTTCTGGGGGCAGAAGTCTGACCCACAACCCGGGGAGTTTCCTTTTGCTTGACTGAGAACCAATTACTTGGCCACAAAAAGGAAATAAGGACCATGACAATTCCATCTCAGTCAAGCCAGTCTCGCTGTCATCTGTCAAGGGCGATATGGTGCCCCAGAATCATTCTCAATAAGAGGCCACGGTATGCAGCCGTGAAGGAAAACTGTATCTGTGAATTTATCATAAACAGGTACCAGACAGTGACTAATTAAGCAGCAACCTAAATAGTCAAAAATATCTAATTTCCTTGCAGGAGGCCAAATATTTTATTGTACCTCAGGTATCTAGAATTGTCCACTATCCAAAAAATTCCTGATAGTATCATGTTCAGCAACCTATGCTATTTAATTTTTTTTTTCAATTTAAAAATACAGCACTTGTAAGAAACCATTCTTACCCATGAGCCCATGCAGCCAGATACATCCATGTGACTAATTAACCTACTAACCCATGCGTCTGTGAACCCATATGTTCAATTAGTCAGGTATAGATTCAAGACCTTTCATGCTTTGCTATGCTTAACTAAATACTCCTAAAACCCAACTGCGTGGAACACCAAAATTTATCTAATTGGCAACTTTGGGTCACCTCTTCTGCTTTTACTTTGGTCCAATATTTCCTTGAAAGACATTGAGCACCCAGGATGCCTAACGTACTTGATCTTTGCTTCCGAGATCAGAAATTCCCGACCATTAGTGGAATGGAAACCAAGTGAAGGGTTCATACATCCAATGAAATGAAAATGATTGTCATAAATTTTGAAGGTAAAGCAATCAGCAATATAATTGCCAATAAGCCTTGACTCAATGGATAGTTTCCTATCTCTGAATGCTGTAGTTTCAAAAACAACTCCAGTGGTGCTCGAAAGAGAGCCAACCTCACTAGTGGATATGTTTTGGATGAGACTTCATACAGCAAGTTTCTTTGCTCTCAAGACAATGTTAAGAAGGATGCATGACGAATTCTGAAAAAGACTGGTAGAGTAATAGAGATTTCCTTGGTGACCTGGGCAATATTTTCTGTCAAACAACATCACAAAAAGGAGTTTGTCTAGACATTCATTCCTGGTAGATGGAGCTAACTACACCAAATTGTTGCATCAGCTAATTGTATTTTGCCCAAGATATTCATACTTTTGACATCAACTTTAACATTGCCAACCAAGAGTGAACTTACAGTTAATCATTTCTAAGACAGTTTGCATCAGCTATAAAGTGTTTGAAGACATCTTTCAGATTATGAAAAATTATATATGAATGCAGGTTTTTCAATATTATTGAAAATGTAAATTCAGCATGACAGCAGGAACAACATCAATGCCACTTCAAGGGAAGACCTAACACAGTTCACTTTCAATAAAGGTAGACCAGTTAGAGCAAATTAATCTTCCCTGAATTGATTTGCTTTAATTGAATAATCATTCAGATGCTGTAAATAACCCTAAATGAAGGCACGCCACTTGGAGCATCCCACAGCTCAATTTCCCAGTCCTTAATGTTGGGATGAATAAAGGACTCGACTCCCTTCACCCACTTTTTAGCCCAATTTCTCTGTGACTCAGTCACAGAGAAATTTTCAAGAAATTTTCAGCAATTCCTCACGAACTGTCTTAGAAATTATCAACTGTAAGTTCACTCTTGGTTGGCAATGTTAAATACGTTGATGTCAAAAGTATGAATATCTTGGGCAAAATCCAATAAACTGATGCAACAATTTGGTGGACTTAGCTCCATTTACCAGGAATGAAAAACACTTAGACCAGTGGTTCTGCTAACATACCACTTTAAGTTTGATAACCCCTGTTTTAATCGTACCAAGTTGACTCGTTATGTGCACGGTTTCAGAACTCCAAAGGAACTGGACCAAAGACAATTGTTCTCAAGCAAAATATTTCAGGAACAATTAGGTCTAGAGCAGTGGTTCTCAACCTTCCCTTCCCACTCATGTACCACCTTAAACAATCCCTTACTGCTCACAGAGCACCGATGGTATAGGGATTACTTAAAGTGGTATGTGAGTTCCAAGAAAAAGGTTGAGAACCATTGATTTAGACTAATAGACTCAAGGATAAAAGATCAGGAAAAAAAGTGGAGAGTCATCTTTACCCCTTTAGAATCATAGAGTCATAAAGCTAGAGTTCTATGGCCCTCTATGTTTATGCTAACCATCAAATACCCATCTTTACTAATGACATTTACCATTCCTTGGCCCATGGCACCTGGAAAATGCCAGGAGCTTTATCTAGATTGTTTTTAAATGTTGGGAAAGAATGTGCCTCCACCACCCTCTTAGGCAATGTGTGGCAGATTGTGAAGACTTACTGCTAAAAGTAATCACAGATCTTCTTTAATCCTCATTCCCCAATAGGATATGGGGATAGCGTGGCCAGATAGAAAATCCACCATGATCTTGTTGAACAATAAACTAGTGATAGGCTACTATATCTTAAATGTTTACATTCCCTGTTTTATCAACAATTATATGGGATTGTTCAGATGTCTGAGGATAACAGCTTATAGGGTTGCAGACCATAATGGTCAATATCAGGCTGCTCTTAGTGAGGTAAGGAGGTTCTTAGGAGGCTGAAGTTCAAGCAAATGGCTCACTGCCACTTTCTTAATAGGTATAAATGGGAATGAGCAATAAATGCTGACCTCACCAGCAAAGTCCAAATTCCAGAAACAAATTTTAAAAATTCCTTAACGGGATATTAAAGGTGGTAACTCTTTGTAGCCTTCCTTTGTTCTACATGGCAGCATTGCCAGTGGTGCAGACCTGGGAGAGCAGAGAGTGGAGACACAGTGCTACTACAAAGGGTTCAAACACCTGGTCCTAATGCCAGCGGGTTCTTACAGACATTAAAAGGCCAGTTAAAGGAGCCGATGGTGCTTGTAAGTAAAATCCTGCAACCGCGGAGGCCTGTACCCAAGGTGGCAGCACCTGTGCTCGGCAGAGGCCATGTGGGGTGGATCAGTGCACTGGTGCAGGGCACCAGAAACAGGAAGAACACCCTTCACCCCCCCCCCCCACATTGAGAAGGAGAAGCAGAGAAGACAAGGGAAGGTGACCATGATAGCAGGACAACGAGGGGCTCAGCAGCTGAGGGACCCATACAGGCTGTGGGTGACTTGCTGACAGGGGAACCCCACATGTTGTGGGCTTCTGGCTCATGGGAAGCAGGTATCGGAGCTGGGAGATTCAAGACAATGCTGAGGGCAAGAAGAGCTTCCAAATAGCCTTGGGTGCTGAAGGCCTCCTGATTGTATCAGAGGTTTGGAAACTCGAGTTTGGGTTGAACAGGAGTCTGTGCAGCTGCAGAAGGTAGCAGGAACACTGGAGGTGAATCTACGGACACTCGGTGTCTCGAAAGGAACTCTCTTGCTTCCTTTTCTCTCTTACTGTAAGGAGCATCAGGCAACACTAATAATGACTCTTCGACTGCCTTACAGCAGGCAGAAGGCAATTTTGTTTAATATTATGTCCCGTACTATTACATGACAATAAAAGAATCTTAAATATGTGCCAAAATGATGCTACATGAATACTTTTAACGATTTATCTCAATAAAAGTTGGTGGGTGACATAACTTACAGTTGATGCATCCATCTTGAAACAAAAAATGACAGCAGAAGACTTAAGACATCTATTGAATAATGACAAAAATATCATCCACTGAGAAGCAGTGGACATTATCCCTTGAGACCATTACAGAACATTACATTACCACTGCTGAAAACCCCCTTAGGAAACATAATGGCTCGACTACTTTTCTAAATGATATTAATATGATTTAACCATCCACAGTCACATTATGTCACTTGGCACTGGCAATAATGGTGATGAACTCATGGCTTTGACAGTACAGAAATGTGCTCTATTGGATATAGGATTCCCAGAGAGGCAGAGGGTCTGGCATGTCTAAAAATGCCATTTCACTGAGGCTACGGCTTTCAGATCTCAAAACATCAATACATATTTATCCCTGACAATCTATCTGCCCAGTGATAGCATTCATTCATTCCCCAATAGCTAAAAGTCAAGACTATCAGTTTAAAACAATGTTACACTGTTGTAGAGTTTCACTCCAAAGAGAAAACTAACATTGTTAGCTTTTGGAACAGTGTGCAAGAAATTTTTGTGTTCTTTTTGATGAAGCAAAATAAATTGGATCAAAAGCATTAGCCGTGGTAATGTTTTACAAGTTACTTTAAAAGCATTCAGTGCCAATTTATGATATATTAGTAATGGAGCAAGTGTCTGAGCATAATCCAGTTAGAAATTCACTTGGGTGCATTTTTGGTCAAAGATCAAGCTCACTGCCACCGCTCCCCCACATCACCACTTCCTCCCACATGATGTAGGTCATTGGTCCTGAGTAATATTTCATAGTGGGTATCTCACATCATTCCATTGGGCCCATTGTAGCGTGAATAAAAGCTCTCACGACTGGAGGGCGAACATACACTTTTATTCGCATATAACTGAGGGTAGGGTCTTACGGTGGTCTTCAGAAGGGATCAGGGTTTAGGCGGGAAACCAGGGTTATATGGGGCTAGATAGGGGTGGAGCCAGCCATCAGTATAGAATTTAGGGTCTGTGGATGAAGACAGAGAACATTGATTCAGAAAAACAATTTGAAAAATATACAGTTATTTGTAAATTTAAGTGATCTGTGAGTCTATAAATCCTGGTGGAGCACTTAAGCATGGGAGGGCTTTGGGCTCCTTGGGTCTCCTGGTCCTCTTGTGAGGAAAAAGTGGCGGGTGGGGTCTCCTGCTCTAGAGTGGAGGGAAATCCTGAACTGGATTCCCTAAGGCCCCGTGATAGTACAGACCTATCACCAATGTATATAGTTACAGTATCTAGAGTATGTAATGACTGTGCTTACAGCGATTGGCTGAGAGCTTAGCCACGCCTACTGTCTGGGCCTTAAAGGGTTGTGTCCCTAGCCAGGTCGGATCATTCAGGACTGGTTGGCCACCTGTGAAGAGCTCCTGTCTTTTGCTAATAAAAGCCTTGGTTTGGATCAACAAGTCTTTGGTTCTTTCAACGAGCTCTACAGGCCCTGACTGGGAGTGGTGAGAATGAGCTCCACAGCTCATAGTACACTTGAGGCAACGGACCCTCTGTTCCGGTGGGTGCCTGATGGAGACAGTGTTCTCCCTGCCATCCAGGTACTCCACATAGGCGTACATGGGATTGGCTTGGAGCAGTTTCACCCTTTCCGCCAGGCCATCGGTCTTGCTTCTCCTCACGTGCTTCCTGAAAAGGACCAGACCAGGACTGGTGAGCTAGTTTAGGAGTGTAGTTCCTGATGCAGACCTTCTCTTGAAATTGAATAGAAGCTTGTGAGGAGTAGTGTTAGTCGCTGTACATAGTAGTGACCAGATGGAATGGAGAGCCATATGAAGGACTTCCTGCCAGGGTGAATCCGGAAGGCCTCTTGACTTTAGGGCCAGTTTGACAGCCTTCCAGATTGTGGCTTTTTCCTTTTCAACCTGCCCATTCCCCTAGGGGTTGTAGCTAGTACTCCTGCTTATTATTAACAGATGTAAAATCCAAAGAAATCGGTTGAGACATTGCCTGAAATTGTTGCTCAAAATTGTCTTTACATTTAGGTAAATGCTGACCCTGAGCTGCAAGAGTTTTTTTCTTGGATTCCTTCATGTTCACTAAATTGAAATTCTTCTTCTGAGTTTGGTTCTTCAAACTCTTTTGTTGCTCCTTCTTCCAGATCTTCTGCTTCCACCACCATTACTGACCTGGCCAGCAGGTACTGACGTAGCTCTATGCTCATAAAGGATGAGCCCCGGTCGCTATGTATATAGCCAGGATACATGAACAGGATGAAAATGGAATCTAGGGCCTTTATAACTAATGAAGTGGACGTGTCTGGACATGGGATGGCGAACGGGAAGCGGGAGTACTCACCAATGACAGAGAGGAAGAAGGTGTTCCCGTTCGTGGAGAGTAGATGTCCCTCAAAATCGACACTGAGCCATTCAAAGGGCCTGGATGACTCAGGCGCACCTTGAGGGGTGATAAAAAATTAGGCTTGCATTCCGTGCAGACCTGACAAGACCTGCTCATTTCCCTGACTTCTTCCATGGAGTAGGTCAGATTACGCGCCTTGACAAAATGAGCCATGCGGGTAACCCCTGGATGGCAGAGCTCATTATGTAGAGACTGCAGTTCCATCAATGGGTCTCCAAGTTGCCATGCATTTTGAACTATCAATCTTAAAATTCATTCTCTATCCTGATATTGTAAGCACCTGACAAAAACAGATAGAGGCGGTTGACCAGGTAGTGCTCGATGGGCCCTATCCAATTCCAATCCATTCGGAAACAAATACGAACCTAAGACATCAGGTATCCATTTTTGGAAGAATTTTACATTCAGAGCCTTCAAAATCTTCTGGAAAACCCTCTATCTTCACATTGTTCCTCCAGCTCTGATTCTCCAATGAGTCAATTTTCTTCAATAAATCACTTTTCTCTATCCTCCATCCAGTAAAAGAATCATCAAAAGTATTCAACTTTTGTTGACACTGATCAATATCACGGACACAATCCTCCAGCTTATCTTCCATCTTCTTAACCTTCTCTTGTACTTTATCCATAACTTTGCATATTTTGCAACATCAGCTTTAACAGTTGCAATGTCCTCCATAATATTTGATAGCTTATTATTAACAGATGTAAAACCCAAAGAAATCGGTTGAGACATTGCCTGAAATTGTTGCTCAAAATTGTCTTTACATTTAGGTAAATGCTGACCCTGAGCTGCAAGAGTTTTTTCTTGGATTCCTTCATGTTCACTAAATTGAAATTCTTCTGAGTTTGGTTCTTCAAACTCTTTTGTTGCTCCTTCTCCCAGTTCTTCTGCTTCCACCACCATTACTTTTTTACTTCCCCCCACCCCCCTCCTTGGGTCTTAGACCGATCCTCCTCCGATCCAGACTCAATAGAACAGCGAGCACCAGCCTCCCCCCAGGGAGAAAAGTACTAGGAATAATGTGCGCAGACTCTTCAACTTCTGTGGAAGAATTTGCATCGGCCCCATCTTGCCCGGGACTTTGCGGCCTTACCCTTGGAGTAGCCGGCTATTATCATTGGGAGTGAGGAGAAATATTACCTGAGTCACCTGGATCCAGCTCTAAGGTAGGCCTCGCCTCTTCCAAACTCAACGATTGCTTCAAAATTATTTCTTTCATTGTTTGAGCCCTAGTTTTTTTCAGTTATTTCAGGTTGTTCCAGTTCTCTGTTAAAATTTATATATTTAAAAGGGCATTTCAAATCGAGTTTTTCATTAATCCATCCGGAGAGATGACTACCCACGTCTCTCACCTATGCCATCATGCCACACCACCGTAGAGGCCACAGTTGGCCGGAGTGTGCAGAGGCACAGCTTCCTCTGGATAAGGCATCTGGAGGGTCGTTAAGGGCTCCTGACTGATAGGCAATGTCACAATTGTCGATTCTCCACCTAGCAATCTTGTCATTTTTGATTTTGCCCTTCTTGACATTATTAAACATAAATGCGACCGAGCACTGGTCAGTGAGGAGCATAAATTTCCTACTAGCCAGGTAATGCCTCCAGTGCCTCACGGCTTCTACAATGGCTTAATCCTCCTTTTCCATAAGGGGTTTTGGAGCTCGTGGCCTTGCAATGTCCAAGAAAAAAATGGAACTGGCCTGCCTGCCTGGCTGAGGGTAGCAGCCAGGGCCACATTTGAAGTGTCGCTTTCCACCAGGAGAGGTGCATTCTGGTCCACCACATGCATGGTAGCTTTCGCAATGTGGTTTAAGAGGCAGTTAAAAGCCGTTTGGGCTTCAGCCAAGAGGGGAAAAGAAGTGGGTTTTAGGAGAGGTTGAACCTTATCAATGTATTGAAGGATTCACTGGGCGTAATATGAAAAAAACCCAGGCATCTCCTCAAACCCTTCGTGGTCCTGGGAAGAGGGAGCTCTAACAGGAGGCACATCCTATCAGGGTCGGGGCAAATTATACCATTCTCCACCATGTAGCCAAGTATAACCAGATATTTAGTCCTGAACAGACACTTGCTTGAGTTATAAGTGAGGTTCAGGGCTTTCGCTGCATAGAGAAAACTCTGGAGGTTGGATTCATGGTCCTTCAGGGAATGGCCACAGATGGTGATAGTGATGTTATCGAGGTAGGGGAAGGTAGCCTTCAACCCATACTTATCGACCATTCTGTCCTTCTGCCTCTGGAAGATAGAAACCCCATTAATAATACCAAAAGGGACCCTCTGGAATTGATAGAGGTGACCCTTAGCCCAAAATGCCATATATCATCGGCCCTCAGAACAGATTGGCAGCTGGTGATAAGCAGAATAGACCCGATACTGTGCAATATCATTCACCATGTCCGCAATTCGAGGGAGGGGGTAAGTGTCCAGGAGTGTGTACCAATTAATAGTTTGGCTATAGTCAATTACTAGCCTGCAATTGTTTTCCCCTTTTACCACCACTACTTGCACTCTCCACAGGCTAGTGCTAGGTTCAGTAATACCTTCATTGAGTAGATGTTGTGTCTCAGACTTTATGAAGTCTTGATCTGCTGTGCTGTACCTCCTGCTTTTGGTAGCAATAGGTTTGCAGTCTGGGGACATATTTTGGAAGAGAGATGGGGGGGAGTTGATGTTCAGTGTAGAGAGGCTGGATGAGGGTTCTGATTTTAGAGGCCCTCCGTTCGGAATCATTATAAGGGGAAGGGGGACCAGAATACTCCAAATTCATGCTTTTAAGGTGACACAGGAAGTCCAGAACCCACAGCACAGGAGGACACAATTCATTGTATTTTACAAAATGTCCCCCCCATAAATGAAAAATGTATTATACAATGTTCTTGAATATGAGATGAGTGCAAATGAGACATGAGGAATATGCAGTAATTGGAAGGAGACCACCGCCAGTGGGCTGATATCGCCTCAAACCGTGCATCTTGGCGCCTCACAGTTTGGCGGGCAGCAACCTCCTTTGAAGAAGACCGCAGAGCCCACCTCACTGACAAAAGGCAAAGGAGGAAAAACCCAACACCCAACCCCAACCAACCAATTTTCCCCTGCAGCCGCTGCAACCGTGTCTGCCTGTCCCGCATCGGACTTGTCAGCCACAAACGAGCCTGCAGCTGACGTGGACTTTTACCCCCTCCATAAATCTTCGTCTGCGAAGCCAAGCCAAAGAAGACATCTTTAGGTTGCACTCTTGCACAGTCCACGAGTCTCTGAAGCTTTCAGTAGGTCTGTCCTGATCTAAAAACATCGAGGCTAGGTCCCCAAAGATTCCATACTCCTCTCTCGAGTGGCCCCCAGCATCCTGGGATGCCTAGGGGTAAAATGGCATTGACCTCGTGGTGCAACAAGATGGCCTCCCTCCTTCCTCCTCTGAAGATGATGAAGCCGAGTTTGAATTTGAGTTGTGGCAAGATGGTTACCGAGCCTTTTAGCACAATTTTCTCGCAAACACCCTCCTTCGGCGTGTAGCACAGCCAGAGGGTTCAGGTGAATTCGGGGTCGAGATCTTGGAGCTGGAATTGGATTGGAGAGCGGTGCAGGCCGTGGACTTCCCCAGGCTTCCCTTCACATGGTAAACACTTGCCCAATGTCCTTTCTTGTCACAGCTGGAGCAAATTGTGTCTTTAGCCAGGCAACAAGGGGTGGGGGGGTGCTAGCTCTTGCCACAGAAAAAGCATTCCCTAGTGTAGGAGTGCTCCCTAGCATGGGAAGTGGTAGCCATTGTGGCAGGGGTAGTGGGAGCAGCCGGACCTTGGAAGGGCTCACCTGGGTGAACGAGCTCACTAGCTTCGAGGTTCACATTCTCGAGCTTGGCCAGTTCTAGCAACTTGGCCAGTTCAACGTGGCTAGCCAGGTCCTTGTTACCAGACTCGAACAGTCACTGCCTCATGTACCTCGAACGGACCCCCGTGACTAAAATGTCCTGGATCTGTTCTTTCTCATGAACGTGGCCTATAGCTGCTTCGTACCTGCACTTCTTGGCAAATGTCCACAGATCCAGCAGGTAATCATTGATACTCTGTCCTGGCTCTTAGAGACGTAGAGCGAGTCAGTGCCTCACTCTGACCTCGTTCTGTGAATTCAGGTACTGAGCCTTCAAAGCCTCAACGGCAGCATCTTATGTACTGCAGTCCCTGATGACTGCATACCCTTTTGTTCCTACCCTCGAAATGATTGCGGACCTCCTGAGTTCATCAGCGTGGAAGAGGTTTCTGGTCACATTCAGGTAGTTCTGGAAGCAATCTAGCCAGTACGCGAACTCTTCAGCTGCGTCGGGGGACAGAGGGCCTATCAGAAGCATCCCTGGCTTGAGTAGTGCTTCCATCATTAGGGAATAAGCTAATAAAATTGTAGCGTGATTAAAAGCTCTCATGACTTGAGAAAGAACGTACCCTTTTATTAGCTTATAACTGAGGGTAGGGTCTTAGAGTTGTCTTCAGGTTTCGGCAGGAAACCAGGATTATATAGGCTGTCAGTGATGTCAGTGCTGAGGTGGGGTTAGGGGAGCAGCTGAGAAAATATCTAATAGGAGGAAGGAGATCAAAATCACTATTGGTGGAATCACCCTTGTTCCTCCTGGTACCATAAATTAGTGGGTAAAGAATTCTAGGCATGTTGTGATTCTGCTCTCATATTTTCCAGGCATCAGAGCCTAAATTACCCTACACACCCAACCTCATGCCCCGCTGGGATGCCTAAAATATTGGCCTGACCAGCTTTGGCAGCATTACCAATGTATGAATGGTCTCTAAATTGGACCATTTATTAGGGACAGTAAAACCACAGAATTTACTGTTCTTAAGGTCAAGCTATATTAAATATTCTTTAAAGAGTAGTGTTAAAGTGGTCCTCTCGCTCACTTTCCAGTTCGAGAAAGTACATAAAATGTATGATGTTAGACTGGCAGCCTGCCGCCATGCTCCCCAAAATTATTCATCCTTGCCTTCTAACCCTTCTTTGGTTTTCATTTGCTCAGAGCCAAGGGAGATTGAATAATCTATATAAACGCACCTGTGAAACATAAATCAAGGATACAGATATGAATGGGGATCATCTGCAATAGTATGAGCATTGGATGCAATCCCATTTAAATGGAAATTGCTATTTTCCCACATGGTGCTCTGCTCTTGATCTGCATAGCTAGTCTGGCTGCCGTCAATTTATTGTGCGATCTATTGCCTCTTGATATTACTTTGGAAAACTTAATAACTTTTTATGTGTGTTGTGCTTAGCAGTGTGAAAGGAATGGATTGTTTAGCCCTCAAGCCTGTTCTGTATTCATCATTGATCTCTAATCTTTATTTTTGTTGTTGTAGAGTGCAGATATTACGGAATTATGGTTGGAAAACAACGCAATTCATTGAAACTGGTGATCTTTGGATTAGCGTTAAGATAACAT
Organism: Narcine bancroftii; assembly: GCF_036971445.1. NCBI lineage: Eukaryota > Metazoa > Chordata > Chondrichthyes > Torpediniformes > Narcinidae > Narcine > Narcine bancroftii. The sequence continues at coordinate 32,035,450 of NC_091471.1, forward strand.
GCCAAAGTAAATTGCTGGAATGTTGCAAAAACATGTTTAGTTCCTTACTAGAGTTAATAGGTCTAGTTTACATGTAATTCCAGTTCTGCACACTGGTTAGCTCAGAATGGAAGATGAATAGAACATAGAATATTACAGCACAGCACAGGTCTTTCAGCCCTCAAAATTGAGCGGACCTATATATTCCTGCCAAAAAAAACCTAAAAATTTCCCACTTCATAACCCTCTATTTTTCTTTGAATCTTAAATTCCCCTAATGTTTTTGTCTCCACCACCATCCCTGGCAAGGTACTGCAGGCACCCACCACTCTTTGTGTAAAAAACTTACCCTTGATATCTCCCCTAAACTTTCTTCCCTTCACTTTGTACAGTTGGATCCTGGTGTTTGCTAATTCTTACCCTGGGAAAAAGGTGCTGGCTTTCCATCTTGTCTGTGCCTCTCAGAATCTATTAAATCTCCACTCATTGCTCCAAAGAGGAGTCCCAGCTCTGCTAACGTTCCCTCATAAGACTTATTTTCCAATCCAATCCAGGTAACATCCTGGTAAATCTCCTCTACACCCTCTCCATAGCTTCCACATCCTTCTGATAACGAGGTGACTAGAACTGAACAGAACGCTCTAAATATGGTCTCACTAGAGATTTGTAGAGTTGCAACATGACCTCTCGACTCTTAAACTCAATCCCCCTAATAATGAAGCCCAACATCCCACAGGTCTTCTTAACTATCCTATCAACCTGAGCGGCAACCTCAACGGATGTATGGAGTTGGACCCCAAACACGTAACATTTTGGATAACCATCTGCATTATCTTCTTCATTAGAAGAAGCCAGTGCTGTACGGCCAACTTCCATCCATAGCATTTTCAAGTGTGATCTTTGGAAAGAAAAAACTGATTAAAAATGGAATATAAGTGAAACCAGACTTCATCTAGCAAGGTCATGAAGTATCATTTCATCAGATACATTTGGTAGTTTAGATGACACCTGAATACCACAAAGCCACATAATTTCATGTAAATCCTGAAATTCAGATTGCTGAAAGTGGATCAGTTCCAATTCAGTTAGATTGCTGCTTGACAATGGACCAGTCTTCCAGTGGAGACCAATGTAATAGTCACCCATAGAAAACCAACACCTATAGTAAAGAAGTTGCAAACTCATTTAACTTAGCTCCTGAGAAATAATGCTCGACTTACAGTTATCATTGTGTGGATTTATGCCCACTTTTTAATCGACTGCTTTTACTTGCCCATGTATTTGTGATGGAATGCTAAGCAATAAATGTCAGTGATGTGTTCTGGAGGTGGCACGGAGGGGAAAATGCAGGAGAACAACTCCCTGTTCTCACAATCGTCTGAAATGAAATGAGGTTATGGTCCATGTAGTTTAGTACATAAATTAAAGAAAGTGATTTTTCCTTCATAACTGGTAAATTTAAGTGTTTGCATTAAACACATTGAATCTTACCTTTTTTTTAATTCCAGTTACTTCTTTCTGAAGGGTTTCTTCAAGGTGTTTCCTTCAAAGTTGGCCATAGAACTTTATTTTTGAATTAACTACTTCAACCATTAGCACTTTAGCATGTAATTTCTTCCCTGATAAAAGGGGCAGCAGAGGTTCAAAGTGACTACTCATTATCATGCTCCCAAGGGCAATTAGGGGTGGGCAATAAATGCTGGTTTTGCCAATAAAGTCCATATCTCATAAAACTGAATAAATTAAAGGTTAATAATACTTCTTATCTAGAAGGTTTAATTAGTGGTTGAACATATTAGTGATCAAATTAATACTCACAGGCAACTCTTCCTGAAAAGAAATGATGAACAAACTTGCATTTATATTCAACATTACATGATCTCAGGACTTTCTAAAGGGCTTTAAAAGCAATGAAGTATTTTTGAGCTGTGGGTGTTAAACTGACACAGCCCTGGCAAACAGCAGTGAAAGTCCTATATAAAAGCACTGTTCAAGAAATCACCTGTCTACAAGTAATTGCTCTATAATAACCATCCCTTATCACAGCCTGGGGCTTGCATTCCTCACACAGACCCTGTTGTGTTCTGAATCTTCCTCTTCCCCAAGATTTCGGATATTTTTATACCAATTGTTTATTGGTCATATTTATCTGCACTCCACCAAATCACTGACTGGATTCAGGCACAATAAAAAAAAACTTGCTGATACCAGTAAATGTCCTTGATAGATTTGGTTAAATTGTACATTGATTAAGAATCAGATGTTTCCCAAAATTAATAAAAAAAAATAGAATCTTAAGGTGTTAACAGATACTCAGGTACCAAATAATTGTAAATGTATAAATTTAGCATGATGACAGGCCTTCCGTCCCCCGAACCCATGCTGCCCAAATCCTTCAACCGACCTACAGCCCCCATATGTTTTGAAGGGTGGGATGAAACCAGAGAGTCTGGAGGAAACCCACGCAAGCAGAGGGAGTACATACAATCTCCTTACGGAGAGTGTCATATTCAAGCGCTCACTGCTACGCTAACAGAGCTGTCCAATGAATATCGAACATTATAGCACAGTACAGAGTAAAACATGAGAGTCCGCAAGCACCATAATTAAAGTGAAAACACAGTGCTGGAGAAGCTCAGCAGGCCAGATAGCATACTTTGAGAAGCAAAGATAAAGATACATATCCAATGCTTCGGGCTTGAGCCTGAAATGTTGGTTATGTATCTTTATCTTTACCTTGATGAAGGGCTCAAGCCCAAAACATTAGTTTTGTATATTAATCTTTCCTTCATAAAGTACACTGTTTGACCAGAATTGTGTTTTCACAGTGCAATACAGGCATTTCAGACCATGCCAACCTCTGTAAACCTATTCCACAACAATCTAATTTTTCCCTACTGCACACCCATAGCCCTCTTTCACACATCCATGTGCTTATCGAAGAGTCTTTTGAATGTACCTGTAGAACCAGCCTCAACCACCAGTCCCAGCAATGCATTTCAGGTACCCACCATATTCTGAGTTCAAAACTTATCTCTGACATCTCCCCTGCATTCACCTTAAACCCTTGTCCTCTTGCATTTGCTATTGCCTCACCTAGACCCTGACATTGGCAAACTGTTCAATAAGATTCCCCATAAACTTCCCAAAACTGCCCATAAGATTCAATAATTATTCTGCCCAGCAAACAACATCCCTCTGAACCACCCAACAACTGGAAGCACTAGATTTTTGCTCTGCGTCCCTTTCCATTAGCTCCTGTGGCCAGTTTGTTTAAGAGTACAACAGCTTGAATGACTTTCCTCCCCATTCTCATGCTGTTTAATGGGTGTTGCTTGTGATATCTCAGTGGGAGACAGTTCCTGAGATGGATGCACAAAACATTCCAACCTTGAAGTCTTGCCGAGCAGCTGTTGCTTTCAAGCATTTGGATACAAACTATGGAAAACTTGATTAAGAGCGGGTGTTGTGATGGGCAGTTCAGAGCAAGGCGTTGAAGGATGACATTCAGGAAGTCTATTTCCGCAGCACTTTTCCCCCTTTGCTTCTTTCCATTTGGGTGGATGCTGCCAGCGTTGTTTCCAAAATTTGTGACACACACTTTCACCAACACTCTCTTCATGATGTGCTGGCAGTGTGCATCCACACAGGAACAATGAAATACAGTGTGCGGAGAAATCTCAGGCCTAATTAACCCCAAATGTCCTTCAGTTAGGAAAGGCAGGACTGCAGCCAACAACCCACACTGCATAGGTAGGCAAGATCCAGCTGTTCTTTGTCAATTCTCAACTGCTGTCCATGTTAATGTTATGGCAGCTAAGACTGTGAATGCCCAAACTATATGTGTCACTGAACAATTTGGTGATCAATCTTAGTTATAGCAGAATATGTCGGGCGATAAAAAAGCAAGAACAAAATAGCTAGATTTTAATTCAATGTATAAACACAGTATTCAAATATACTCACAAACTTTTAAAAGAAGATTTTCTGCCTGTTAATACTTATACTGTTCGACATATGATTTGACAGATATGTAAAATCTTTGAAAATCAGCAGGTTTTAAGGGGCACCTTGAAAGAGGAAAAAGGTGATCGACAGGCAAGGAATTCCATAGGTCTGAATGCTTGACAATCTGGAATGGATTCGCACAAATTAGAAATTTGCCACTCCTCCATCGAGAAGGAGGCCCAGGCCATCATGGAGGCTGTACGCCTCTGGAAGCACTATTTTGCCATGAAACAGTTCACCTTCCTCACAGATAAGTGAGTGGTAGCATTCATGTTTAATAACAAGGAAAAGAGCAAAATCAAGAATGATAAGATACTCAGGTAGAGGATCGAACTATCCACTTACAATTATGATATTCTCTACCAGCCCGTCAAACTTAACGAGTTCCCGGATGTTTTTTCCCAAAGAACCTGTGCTAGTGTAGAAATGGACAGACTGCAGGCTCTACACATGACCTTTGCCACCCCAGAGTAACTAAGATCTTCCATTTTATCAAATCTCAGAATCTACTTTACTCCGTTGAGGAAGTCCCGACCTTGACTAAAAACTGTTAGGCCTGTGCTGAAAGCAAAACCCAATTCTACCAGCTTGACAAAGCGTTTCTGATCAAGGCTACCTGCCCCTTCGAGCTCCTCAGTATTGATTTCAAGGGACCCCTCCCCTCCCCCAACTGGAATGTCTACTTCCTCACAATCATCGATGAATACTCCTGTTTCCCCTTCGCCCGGACATGACCACGGCAACAGATATCAAGGGCCTCCAGAATATCTTCGTGATCTTTGTGAACCTTCGTTTCATCCACAATGATGGTAGAGCATCATTCATAAGTGATGAACTGCAGCAGTACCTACTGGCCAGGGGCATTGCCACGAACAGCACCACCAGCTACAATCTTAAGGGAACCAGGCAAGTAGAAAGGGAGAATGCCACAGTATAGAAGAATATCTTCCTGGCACTGAGGTCACAGGCCTCCCTGTATCCCAATGGCAAGAAGTCCTCCCAGATGCATTCCACTCCGTCTGGTCACTTTTATGTTGGCAAACAGCAACACTCTAGGAAGTCTGCATCAGGGACTACGCTGCTTACCTGGCTTACCTCGCCTGGACCAGTCCTGCTCTGGAAGCATGTTAGGCAATCTAAGACTGACCCACTGGGTGAGATGGTCCACTTTCTCCACATGAAACACCAGTATGCCTAAGTTGCCTTCCCTGATGGCCGCAAAGACATGGTCTCAATCCACGGTCTCAATCCAGGACCTTGCTCCATTGACTTTCAACCGACACTCCCTCCCACTTCAACCTTAGGGGACCTGGAACCTGCAGCTAACCACCCCTTACCCCTGGCCACAGTTCTCGCCAACATTGTAACAACTCCACACTCACTTACCACCCCACTTTTCCCACCCCTCAACAAAATGTTAACAGGCCAACCTGTTAACAGGATGCTACAGCAGAGCCCCAACCATTGCCATGTAGCTTGCTGCAGCAGAGGAGACCCCCTGATAGACTTAACCTGTAAATTGTATATATGTACAGTTGTTTCAACTTCTCTTTTTTTCTCGCCATAGGACTCTTAAAAAGAGGGGTGAATGTAGTAAACGACTGTTTTTCCATGATTGGCTGCTGCCATCTGGACAAGACTCCCAAAACCAATCCTACCCATACCCCCTTGTATGTTCCCTTTTCTCTTTGCTTTGATCAGTCAATGAGGTTGATGGTAGCTCCAGTCTTTAGTTAATAAAAGCCTGATAATGTCACAACATCAGCCTTTTTGTGATTATTAATGGTACATCACTAAAATATTGTATATCTGCAACATTACCTCACAACTCTTGAACTCAATCCCATAGTTAATGATTTCCTCCTGAAGTCCCTCTGTAACCACTGGCCACCTTTCATGCTATCCACAGCACCATCTGAACTGAGGTTTCCCCTCTACCATCCTTAACTAAACTTATGACTATCTCTTTCCCATGCCTTCACCCTCACCTTCTCTCCTCTGGGACAGAACGAGGATACAAATTTCCCTGGTGCATCTTCTCTGAAATTTCTGTCTTCAAATATGTTCCAACAGACTCTCTCTTCCTCTTTCAGCATTTTGTAGGGATCACTGTGACTCCCTCATCCACTCTTCTGTTCCCACCAACCACGTCCCACCTACTGGCAACACTGCTTTGGAGCCACAACTGACGCAATGCTTATACTTACCTCCCTTGCCATTTTCCAAGGAAGCAAGCAACCTCTCCAGCTGAAACAGCAATTCATTTGCACTTCCTCCAATCAAGTATAAAGTATTCTATGTTCACACATGGTCTTCTCTGCAATGGAGAAACCAGACATAGATTAGGTGACCATTTTGCAGGACACCTGCATTCGGTCCACAGGGATCATCCTGAGCTTTCTGTTGCCTACATCCCACTCCCTGTTGGAACTATCAATTTGTGGCCTCCTGTACTGTTACATTCAGGCCCAATGAAGCTTGAGGAACAGTACCTAATTTTCCATCTGAACACTTAGAAGATCTTCAACATTGAGAGCCTGACCTGCCAGCTATGGTTTCCTGCTCTGCATTTCACAACCCTGACATTCTTTTGTCTCTCCCTCTCTAACTGCTCCCAATTCACTCACTGAGCAGATAATTAAAATAAAACAAACTGCTGGAGTACTCAATGTGTCTGTGCAGGGAGAGGGATGGTTGATGTTCCAGGTCGTGACAATGCTTCAGTTTGCACTCTGCTGCAGGCTCCAACGTCTGTACTTCTTGTTAAACCTTGTTTATAGCTTGTCCCTGAGGTCACACCGGTTCCATGGACATCTCTTACCATCCTCCCTGCAGCGTAGAGACCTGTTCCTGTGCTGTGCAGATCCATGTCCCATGTTGCAGGAAATAAAAGTGGTTAAAGAACATGACTAATGTAAAAGTGCTACCCTATAAATCATGAACATAAGTGAGAGTAAACAATAGCATCTTAATCTTGCTTAAGAATGTATTTATTAAAGTATTTTTTAAAGCTGCTATAGAGTTGCCAAGAATACTTAACTCTTTCAGACAGAATATTATGTCATATCTTTAAATGGGGAAGCAACTATCAAGTAAGTGTTTACTTAAAAGATGTGTTTAACTCCAGATTTCAGGTTTATTGTCAGAGTACGTACATGACATCACATACAATCTTGAGATTCCTTTTTCCTGCGGGTGCTGCAGAATTACCACTAATTGGTAGTCCAAAAAATAAACCGTTCATAAACAAATAAATGAACTGTAAAGAGATAACAAATATAAACAAACTGAGAACAAAAGAAAATCAATAAAATGTACAAGTAAATGAGTCTCTGAGTTTGTTGTTGAGAAATCTGATAGTGGAAGGGTAGCAGCTATTCCTGAACCTGGTAGTGCAAGTCTTGTGCCACCTATATCGCTTTCCTGATGGCAGCAGTGAAAGCAGAACCTGTGCTGGATGATGCTGGGCCTTGATGATTGCTGCTGCCCTCTGATAGCAGCATCCCCTATAGATGTACTCAATAGTGGGGAAGGTTTTGCCTGTGATGTCCTGTGCTGTGTCCACTACCTTTTGAAGGGCGGCTCTGTGCTCAGGGGTATGCGTGTTCCTATACCAGACCATGATGCAGCTGGTTGGCACACTTTCCACCACCCCTGTTGAAATTTACTAAGGTTTCTGTACCAAACCTCCACAAACTCCTGAGGAAGTAGAGGCTCTGATGTGCTTTCCTTACACTGCCATTGGTGTGTGGGGTCCAGGAAAGATCCTGCAAGATAGTGACTCCCAAGAACTTAAATCTGCCCATCTCCAATGATGAGTGGATCGTTGTGCACAGCAAATTTCACACAAGAATGGAATAGTATTGCAGAAACAGAACTGAAGTGAGTTGTTGTAAGATTAGCATATTGAGGAGGTGTGCACTGTAACGCAATAGAGAACGTCTTGATTCAGACAAGAGAATTCAGGGGTGAACTCAGAATCAGAATCAGGATTTATTGTCATGAACAAGTCACATAGGAACATAGGAAGTAGGAACAGGAGTAGGCCAAAAATGGCCCATCGAGCCTGCTCCGCCATTCAATACGATCATGGCTGATCTAATTTATGACCTAACTCCACCTACCTGCCTTCTCCCCATATCCCCTAATTCCTCTAATCATGTAAAAATTTATCTAATCGAATTTTAAATATGTTTCATGAAGCAGCCTCAACCACTTCCCTGGTTAGAGAATTCCAAATATTCAATGATTTGTGGCAACGTCATAGTGCAAACATTTTTATTATTTGCTCACCCTCTCCACCTCTGATCTCCCAATGATCACTGGATTGTACCTACTTCTGGCTTTCCTTTCCTGAAGTCAACAATCAGCCCCTCAGTTTTGGCGACATCGAGCGCGAAGTTGTTGTCGGTGCACCATTCAACCAAGTTTTCAGTCTCCCTCCTGTATCCTGATTGATCCCTTACCGTTATACAACCCACTACTGTGGTATCATTGGCAACTTTACCATGCCACACAGTCGTAGGTGTAAATCTGAAATACACCATTGGCACAGACTCCTGTCCCACCTTGGATTCTGGTTACCTCCACACTATACTGTTGAATTCATCATGGCCAGCACAACCTTCTAGAGACTTCTCAGCTGACAGACTGATTTCAAATGAGGATGTTGTTTTCAATCTATGTTTTTTTTTTAATTGAACATAAACATTCAGTTTCTGTAGGGCTTTGACAGACAGGTAGTTTGGTGCTGTGGCCTCATGAGCATCTTTCAGCCTTAGTTCCAATTCAGTTGGTGGAGTTTGCAAATTTCTTAACCAAAGTAATTGAGACCCTGTCTTTCAACCTTTATTGACCGTGTGCATATTGGCAGTAGAGTGAGCCCTCAACATATTTACCCTAATATTCCTGAGAGTCATTTTGGAGACCATCAGGACAGTCTTTGTGAAGTGCCACAATCTCAGTCATCATATCTGCCATTCAATCAAAACATTCCACCAGGTGAAAATGTACTACTTATTCGATCCAATTCTCACCTTCCGTGTACCTGGCATTTACACTTAACTTCACTAACAGAAGTGATGACTTGGAGGATTGTGCATTTTAATGAACACAGCATTGTTGCTGCTTATCGGTGAGCTTGTGTTCCTCCCTCTTCCCATTCTTCCCTCCTCTCCTCCTCTCCTCGACCCCCTCCCCCACTTTTTGATTCAGACATCCACATTTTTCCACATTGCTGATGAAGGGCTCAGGCCCGAAACATTGATTGCTTCTGAGACCTTCTGGACTTCACCCAGTACTTTTGTGTATTGCACTAGGCCCCAATGTCTGCGGATGCTCTCATTTAACTAGTGTTGTTTTCGGAAAACATGGATGGTGACAACACATCCAGCTACCACAGAAAGATAAAAAAATCTTTGTTATTAACTTATGAGATGAGGCTATTGTCTGCCTGAAGATATTTAATGTCCATCCCAAATTATTGTCTTCCCCAAAGATGTTGATGAGGGATGGGCAATGAATGTTGTCTATATGGTCATGGTGGGCTGATCCAGAAGATTGAAGTACATTACACATGTTAAGACTTGCAGCTTGGATTAAAACATTGGCTTGTCCATTACAAAAAAAGAGGGTTGTGGTGGAGGGGCATTATTCCTAATGCAGGTCTATGACCAGTGGGGCTTCACAATAATCAGTGCTCAGACTTACATTCCTTGTTAAATGCATAAATGTTTTGGATGAAAATGCAGATTTGCAGACAACTCAAAAATTGGTAGAACTGTGGGTGATGAAGAAGGTTGTCAAAGGATTCAGCAGAGATGAGCAGGGAATCTGGGTGGAGAAATGACAGAAGGAGTGCAATCTGGGAGGTGTTGCAATTTTTGGTGTTATTTCCATGTGGGGCATTAATTTACAGAAGGGGGTACATAGCTCCTTGAAAGTGATTACATAAGTAGATAGAGTGATAATCTTTTTGGGACCTTTACCGGCATCACCTATGGCTCCTTAAACGCTTCCACCAGCGTTGTCTCCGCTCCATCCTCAACATTCATTGGAGCGACTTCATCTCCAACATCGAAGTACTCGAGATGGCAGAGGCCGACAGCATCGAATCCACGCTGCTGAAGATAAAACTGCGCTGGGTAGGTCACGTCTCCAGAATGGAGGACCATCGCCTTCCCAAGATCATGTTATATGGCGAGCTCTCCACTGGCCACCGTGACAGAGGTGCACCAAAGAAGAGGTACAAGGACTGAAAGCTCTTTGTGCCTGCCACATTGACCATCACCAGTGGGCTGATATCGCCTCAAACCGTGCATCTTGGCGCCTCACAGTTCGACAGGCAGCAACCTCCTTTGAAGAAGACCGCAGAGCCCACCTCACTGTCAAAAGACAAAGGAGGAAAAACCCAACACCCAACCCCAACCAACCAATTTTCCCTTGCAACTGCTGCAACCGTGTCTGCCTGTCCCGCATCGGACTTGTCAGCCACAAACGAGCCTGCAACTGACGTGGACTTTACCCCTCCATAAATCTTCATCCGCGAAGCCAAGCCAAAGAAAGAGAAAGAAAGAGTGATAAAGAAGAGGTATGGGCATACTGCCTTCATTGGGCAGGGCATTAGTCATGTTGCAGCTATATAAAACTTTGGTAAGCCACATTTGGACTACTGTGTACAGTTCTGGTTACAGGAAGAAAGTGGAGCCTTTGGAAAGAGTGCACTACGATGTTGACTGGATTAGAGGGTATGAGCTAGAAGGAGAAGTTGGACAAACTTAGATACTTTCCTCTGGAGTATTGGAGGTCGAGGAGACACCTGATGGAGGTTTATAAAATTAAGAGAATTGTAGATAGGATAGATAGTCAGAATCTTATTCTGGGTTGGAAATGTCATATCCTAGAAGATGAGATGAGGAGAGGTGGGTGTTTATGGGAAATGTGTAAGGCACATTTTTTTTCCATAGAGAATGGGCTGCAGAGGTATTGTTTATCTGTATATGAGTTATGTCTGGTTGTGTGTCTGCATGTTTAACACCGAGGACAGAGAACGCTGCTTCAACATGTTTTGGTTGAGAGATTGATGACGATAAACTTGACTTGACAGATGGAAAATATATGCCTCCATCTCTCCATGCTGCTAGGAGAGATGGAAGCAGATATGATTGCAACTTTTTCAAGGAGTTAAAGAGGCATGTGAACAAGGCAGGGAATAGAGGAATACAGAATATTCAACTGGAGTGGTTTAATTTGGTATTGTGGTCAACTCACACATAATGGGCCCAAGTGCCTCTTCTTGTAGTGGCCATTAGTGAACCAGCTGAGATTGTACAGTAATTCAAGAGTTACTTGTTCAATACTCTTGATAACAGTGTGTTTTTTATCTATTAAATGAATTTAAAGCTCTCAGCCAGTTGGATTAGACTTGAAATCTCAAACCCATATCATTAATATACGATTGTGGTTAGTAGTCTAGTAACAGAATGACTTTGTGGTTGCACCCACAATTGAAGTTACCTCTCAGCCGGATATTAATGAATATAAACAATAACTATGAAAGGCACTTTTTTGTTGTAAAAAAATTATTGAGAACCTTCAATGCTGACACAATCAGGCCCACATGGATTGAGCCGGGGTATTCCATTCCTCACGAGCTAATAGAAAGGTGACAAAACCCTGGCTCATGAGCCACATATGGCTCTTTGACTTAAAATGTGTGGCTCGTGAACATATGTTGGCTGAGATGGGAATCATATGAGCCGGTGCTCACAATGGTAGCGTTAGTGGGCGTGGCTTGCAATGGAAAATAGTTTGTTTGTACACCGTGCATATGCGTATAATAGCCCATATCATCCAAATGTCAATCCCTCTATTTTTGGGCCCAGCTGCCCGCCCATCTGAACTTCCTCACACCCCGACCGCAATCTCTCGCCCAGGCCCTGGATCTCCTGATGCCTAACTGCCAACTCTCAGTGAGGGCCATATCACCCAACATTGGAACTCGCAAAACTTCAAACACAGAATTACCACAGCGTTCCAGTCACCTATCCACCCCTCCAAGCTCCTGACAGCCAAACGGATGCAGGTGCTTACCGAGGTCAAAAGTAGTATGCGTGTAATGGTTGACCCCCTAAATTTTACCCTAAAAATTAGTCTACAAAATTCAAGTATTACATGCAAATATAGGTATGTATACTTGTTGATTATTGAAACTAATATAAATAAGCAGTTTATGAAACTACATACATAAATAAATATGATTGTGTACATGTATTTCTTAAGATTTTTATGAAATGTTTGCTACAAAATGTGCATGTAAGAGTAAAGGTTTGCATGTAATTTTTTTTCACCTTTTGCGGCTCTCAAACATCTGAAGTTTATCATACATGGCTCTTACATTAAGCAAATTTGGCCACCCCTGAGCTAGTCCAACAACTGTTCAATATGTCTCATCACTACCTACTGAGAGAGAATAGGATTGAGCAGAGAGTGCTGATCTTAGCCACGGATTGAGACCAAATTGATGATCTCTGAGAAGTTGTCAAGCAAAACTAAAGTTGTCACCAAAGACTTGGAGTGCCACTGACAGATGCCGTTCTTACTACACAGCTCCAAAGTTGCAGTCTCACTTAAGGTATGCTATTAATTCCAATCGGGCACCAGCTTTTGTTGCGATTGCTCAAGGAAAGACTATTAGGAAAGGCTTGTGCATCTTCCTACTTGCTGATCTATCTGCACATTAACATGTCAAACCCCAGAGGAGTCTGACAGCATAATCTGTAAATCTTTGCAAAAATCCTTGGAGCCAATGTAAAAATACTGCAGGTCTACTGCAGTGTATTGCTTTGAAAGGATCTCTTATGCATCAATTTATCTATCTATCTATTTATTTATTTATTTATTTAGACATACAGCACGGTAACAGGCCATTTTGGCCCACGATTCTGTGCCGCCAATTTACCACTAATTAAGGTAGGTTTTGAATGGTGGGAGGAAACCAGAGCCCCTGGAGAAAACCCTCGCAGACGTGGGGAGAACGGACAAACTCCTTACAGACAGCACAGAATTTGAATCCCGGTCCAATCCTGATCACTGGCGCTGTGAAGGCATTGCACAAACCGCCACATCAACTGTGCTGCCCCGATTAAAAATTGCTTTCACAGTTAATGATCAGTCTGTGAGGATCTATGAGTGCCAGATGTTATCCAGACGTAAATTGCCTCAAAGCTACAAGAACATGGTAATAGAATATATAGAACATTACAGCACAGTACAGTTCCTTCAGCCCATGATTTTGTGCCAAAAATAAACAAAAAAACCTAAACACTTTATACCTCATAACCCTTTATTTTTCTTTCACCTGTGTGCCTGTAAGAGTCTCCTAAATGCCCCTAATGTACCAGCTCACCAACACCCCTGGCAAGGCATTCCAGATACGCACAATTCTCTGTACAAAAAGCAAACCCCTGTCGCCTACCCTAAATTCCCCTCCCCTCACTTTGTACAGATGTATGTTTGCTACTCTCACCTGGGGAAAAAAATGTGCTAGCTGTCTCCCTTATGCCTCTCATGAACCATCAAAATGAGCTGAGTATCCAAGTGATAATCCTAAGGACAAAATTTTGAAAGCAGCAAATCAGAGTCCAGCATGTCTCAGTATCTCTGTCTTTGTGCATCTTCCCTCAACATATAATTTGCAATGAATGGTGCTCAGACAGCCCTTGATGAATGAACAGAGAGCTGCTGTCGTGCAGACAAACTCAATTCATGCCTCAGCAACGCCAGGCATTAAAGCCAAGCCACCTTGTTAAGAGTGAATGTGATTATAGATTGAACAGATGATTGATTGGTGTAACGGTGATCGAGAGATGACCTGTGACCTCTTTCACCCTCTATCCTGGACTGTTTAAGGTAAAAGTTTGAGCTACTGTAATGCTGGACGTATCACGGCAGCTGAGCCACAATTGAGGCAGAAGCTTATATGGAATATTGGAAAGGTGTTAGAGTCCTTTGAGAGGACTCAGACTTAAAACTTTGGTTGAGAAATTAAATCATGTCTGGCTGTGTGTTGCTGAATCGGAATCAGAATCAAAGCAGAATTTATTCTTGTGAATATGTCAAAATATGTTATTTTGTGGCAGCAGTACTGGTACAAATTTCCTATAAATTACGTTTAAAAGATAAATAAATAAATTAGTGCAAAAGGAGAGAAAGTGAGGTCATCCGCAGGTTTGTTGTCCATTCAGAAATCCTGTATCATTGGATGTTCATCTCCAAGCTCCTCTACCTTCTTCCTGATGGAAGCAGTGACCTGGTTGATGAGGGTCCTTAATGATAATAACTGCTTTCTTGAGACACCACCTCTTGTAGATGTCCTTAATTTGTCCATGATTGAATTGGCAAATTCACACCTGTCTGTGACCGAGGCCAGCACACTGGAACACAGTACAGTGCAGATCCTTCACCCAAGACGCTGTGGAGATAGATTGTCAGGGTCAGTGTGGAAACACTGACCATCGGGGTTGGCGTGGTGACATTAACTGTCGGAGGGCGTTGGATGGATTGGGGAAGCTGCGCAGTGGCTCTGCATTGGTAAGTGGAGCTTAGGGTTACATCCTGCCCTGCATAGTGGAGTGCGACTTGCTGGGGACAAGTAGTGGCTGTTCCATGTGTTCAGTCAGCCTTCCCATATTCTGAACTCTCCGTCATCAGTAGTGTATGTGGTTCTATTGGATTTGGTGCAAAGTAACATTCACAATGTCCACATCTTCCTTGAATTTAGGAATAAAGAAACGAGTCATGTGGAGAATTATAGGATTGTGACATATCAGCCAGAAGAATAGGTTTTTGGATGCAGTTTAATATAAAAATATTGGTGATATATTTTGGAATTGGAAACAAGAAAAAGATATTAAATCATATATTTTAGATGCAGATGAACAAAGTAACCTTGAACACAAGGGTCAAAGGACAAAGACACAGAATTGTGGATCTAGTATATTTCCAACAGCAATGCTATGTCATTGCCCCAAATCTAGTCCTCTCCCCAAGCTACCATTCCACCCCTAATTGTCTCCATTTTCTTTTCTCAACACCTTCTCCAAGCAGTTTCTTCTTACATCTTTGATATGCTGATCCTTTCCTGAACAACTTCCATCCTAAGACCAACACAGGCTCCATGTTCTCCACTATCTGCATTGATTGCAAAGGAAAGGCCTTTGTGCAAGTTTACTGTCTCAAAGCCATAAATTCTTTCTTGGTGACCATTAGAGAAACAAAATTCAGAAACACAATGAAGGGGAATTTGATTATTCCTTAAAAAAGGAGGAAAAATAACGGTGTGTCTCATGTGGAGGAGAGTAATAGGAGGGCAGGGTTAACGAGGCAAATCGGCCATTAACATTCTTTACTTTGTTGGGAAACACAAAAGTTGCAGATGCTGGAACCTTGAGCAGACAAAGAATTGCTGGAGGTACTCAGCAGGTCAGGCATCAACCATGGATAGAAATGGCCAGTCAACATTTCGTGTCAGAACCCTTTATCAAGGCTAAAATTTAAGACAAAGCTTTTCTTTACTTGTTGTTTGACCTTCAATTTGTCACAACAGAATTGCCTATCACTTTGAAATTAGTTAATTCCATAAACCACAATGGCTCACACCTACCCTCAGCTTCAGTACAAAGAATCCTACCTCAATTACATTGTGAGGACCACATTGTCAGTGATTGTGAAGGTTACCATGACTATCTCTTTTACCAAGCACTTTCTGTGGACGTTGCTAACATATTGAAATTTGCAATACATTGCCGTTTTAAGGATGTCACTGAATACCTTAGTGCCAGGAGAGCAAACCATTTCTCTTCCCTCTTGCAGAATGGATTGAATGAGACCATTTTCCAGAATTGCAGGCTTCTATGTGTAACTGGGTACTGCAACTGCATTGCAAGTCAACTACCTTAAACATCCCTCAACAGTGAATTGGAGGAAGGGGAGTATTGCACATATCAGTGATAACTATCCAGGCCAGAATCATCTTGCATTTTACTGTGCCAGCTGCATTTAAGCTCTCACAGCATATCAAAAGGTAGCTACCGAGCAGTTGGGATTATCCACAATGATGTGGCAAACGAGTGTCACTAAAGTTGCCCACTTCCACCTGGCTCTGATTATAATGGACAACAAATATTTTTTCTTCCTGAACACATTTGGATGTATTTTATGGATTATGGGCTGGTGATCATGAAATTCACCTTAAAATTTCCTATCCTATACAGTGTTTTTTTTAGATATAACCTATTTTGTGATTTCCTGTCATATTTTAAGTCTATTAGTATATTGCCCACAAACCAAGCTCTTTTGATCAGTCCAAACATACCTGGGCAAGCACTCAGTGGAGGTGCAATGTAAATATTGTCTTAGGCTTGGGCATGCTTATTTAGGATAGATGTCTTCTTCTTCTTCTTTGGCTTGGCTTTGCGGACGAAAATTTGTGGAGGGGTAAATGTCCATGTCAGCTGCAGGCTCGTTTGTGGCTGACAAGTCCGATGCAGGACAGGCAGACACGGTTGCAGTGGTTGCAGGGGAAAATTGGTGGGTTGGGGTTGGGTGTTGGGTTTTTCCTCCTTTGTCTTTTGTCAGTGAGGTGGGCCCTGCGGCCTTCTTCAAAGGAGGTTGCTGCCCGCCGAACGGTGAGACGCCAAGATGCACGGTTTGAGGCGAGATCAGCCCACTGGCGGTGGTCAATGTGGCAGGCACCAAGAGATTTCTTTAGGCAGTCCTTATATCTCTTCTTTGGTGCACCTCTGTCACGGTGGCCAGTGGAGAGCTCGCCATAGAACACGATCTTGGGAAGGCGATGGTCGTCCATTCTGGAGACGTGACCTACCAAAAGCAGCTCACATACAGTACAGATAGACCCCGACTTATAGTGTTCTGACTTACAATATTCCAAAGATACGATGCTCAGAATCTGCTTTGAATAAAGGAAAGTCGGGGTCGACCTGTATCGATGTAGTTGCTTTTACTTTTCTGAAGGAAACGCTTCCATCCAATCAGTCCACGCTGATCGCTTCCCACTGCCACAAAACCACCCCCCACCCCTCACCAAAGTCATTGTTTCAGTACTCCTCTTGTAGTAACATCAAGGAAACACGCTTTGAAGGATTAAAAAAAAGGTGATTTGAAATGCATGTGTTCCAAATCACATCGTAGATTGCGAAGTGACGCCACTGCCCCTAAATATCTGGTGCCATGAGGAGACGAAGGGATGAGTGAGTGAGAGGGGCTGCCAAGAGCAGGGTCATCTTACTCACCGCCCTGACAAAAAATGGGGGGATAGATCAGCAGGTGGAAGGGTGAGGAATGTTGAACGCTTCTCCCTCCAGAGAGTTGCACGCAGGCTTCTCGATACTGTGGAGTTATCGACTGCCATGATGCCATGGCCGTGGGGATCAAGCTGCAAATATGTGAATAAAGGTTTTCAGCATCGTCTGCTGAACTTCTAGTGCATCCAAGCTCCTGACCACGGGTCATCTCCTCGGCTGACCGAGGACTGAATTCTGTTTTCAATTATCTTTTGTGGCTTATTCCAGGAATAATAAGACTGTCACTGTATTTTTTAAAATCTGTATACATAGACCCAAACTTACAATTATTTCAATTTGCAATGTGAGTCCCAGAACTGAATTCCATTGTAAGTCTGTCTACCTGGATGTAGATGCTGTGCATTACATTCATATAGATTGAATGCATGTTGATACACCTGTTTTTTTTCAGGCAATTGCACTTAACAATAACATTTATTGTCTTCAGCAAGGTTCAATAGGGCAGAAATGTCTTGTCAATGTCGCAACAGCTGCGATACACCCTGTTACATTTGTAGTGAGTATCTGTTTAATGCTCCACTCAATAAAAGTTCATTTAATGTTTCTCCAACTTCCTACATGGTACAGAAAATCTGAAATTGCTTTTGAATTCAGTTTGAGGTTGTCTGTCGTAATTCCCAATTATTTTTTAGGAACCAAACATTTTGAAAAAAATTGTTGTCCAGTGTTAACTTTTGTTGAGATCCCTGTCCATGTGTTCATTATATTTCAGAAAAGTAATTCCCCTGCTCTCTTCGATTGCCTTTATTGTGCTGCTTTCAACATTATTCTTTGATCAAGAGAATTGGTCTGATTCCTTCTTATCCCCTCTTATACTTTTGTCTTTTTTATAACTTTATTTATTCGTTCAACAAAGTTATTACATACAGTAAAAAAAATACATATTATGAACGATTTAAAAAATTATATTTAAAAAAAAGAAAGAACCCCCCCTCCCCCTCTCAGCCAGCTCTCTTTAGGAGAGCCAAAGAAAAAAAACTGAAATATATTTACTAAAATCTAATCAAGATAGATATAAATGCAAATATTCTAAATATAAAGACCACTTATTAAAAAAAAAGAATAACTATCATGTAAAACATACATGATTTTTTCCATTACCGAACAAGTTTTCATCTCATTATGCCATCTATTAATATCAATCACATTAGCATTTTTCCATGTACTTGCTATACATTTTTTTGCAACAGATAAAGCTAAATATACAAAAGCAATCTGAAATTTGTCTAATCCCAAATCTTTCAAAGGATTCAACTTACCCAACAAAAATATTGTCGGGTCCAGAGGTATTTTGATCTTATACAAATGTTCCAAAAACAATTGAATTGCTTTCCAAAAAGATTGCATATGTACACATAACCAAACAGCATGAAAAAAAGATCCAACTCAATTATCACATCTAAAACAAGAATCTGATTCACTAAAACCATATTTTTAAAAACTTTTCTGGTGTTAAGTACAATTGATGTAAAAAATTGTAATTAACCAATGCATAACGAACATTTATCAACCTAGTAACACTATCATGACAAATATCTAATCAGTCATCCTTGGAAAAAGTAAAGTTAATATCCTTTTCCAATTTAATCTTAGATCTATTCCATCCCTTTTTTTTTCCATACTTTCCTGTAATATTTGGTTCATCAATGAAATATATCCCTTCTTTGGTACAATCACAAGAAAAGATTCAAATTTAGTCAATTTAGGTAAAATTATATCTCTACCAAATATTTGTTTTACTAGGGATTGAAGTTGATAATAAACAAAATCTTCCCTCATTTGATTAAAGGATAAAAATTGACCTTCTTTAAAACAATCCCCCAAGTTTTTTATACCTTTAGATTTCCAATGTAATAAACATTAATTATACATTGAAAAAGGAATAAGTTGGTTATTATATTAGGGTAAATCAACAATATACCCTTAGAACCTATTATTCTATTTTTCTTCATCCATAACTTCATTAAATGATTTAGTATAGGCACATTATATTATTGTAATAAATTTAAATTCCACCGAAACAAAAATTGATGTATTTCAAATTCAAAAATATTTGCCATCTCAATTTTAGCCCAACTAGGGGGCTGTTCCAAGTCCATTAATAAACTAATAAATTTAAATTGAGCTGCCTCATAATAATTTTGAAAACGTGGTAAGCGTAATCCCCTTAATGCATATTTCCAGGTTAGCTTATTCAAAGCTACTCTTAGAAATTTACCCTTCCAAAAAAATTCCCTAACCATTTTATTTAAATCTCCAAAAAAATTCTTATTAAATAAACACAGAATTGACTGAAACAAATATTGTATACGTGGAAAGATATTCATTTTGATTGTATTTATTCTTCCAAATAAATTTATAGGAAGATCCTTCCACTTAATCAAATCAGCTTTGATCTTTTTTCATTGACGGTAGATAATTTAATTTATATAAAGATTGATAATCAACATTCAGATTTATACCCAAATATTTAATTCGATCAGTCCACTTCAAATTAGTAATATTCTTATAAACTGAATAATTTCCTTCACCTATCGGTAAAATTTCACTTTTTTCCCAGTTAACTTTATATCCAGACAAAGATCCATATTGTGTTAAACATTCCTTCAAATGTAAAAGTGACTGAGCTGGATTTGTTAAATACACCAGTACGTCTTCAGCAAATAGATTAATTTTATACTCCTCATCTAAAACTCTCATACCTTGTATCTGTGTATTTTGTTGTATCAACTGTGCTAAAGGTTCAATTACTAACGCAAACAAAGCTGGAGATAAAGGACAACCTTGTCGAGTTGAACGAGTTAATTTAAAAGGTTCCAAGATCTGACCATTTGTCAATACACTGGCTATTGGTTTATTGTATAAAACTTTAATCCAACCAATAAAAGAAGGACCAAACTTAAATTTCTCTAAGACTTTCAATAAAAAGTTCCATTCAACTCTATCAAAAGCCTTTTCTGCATCAAGAGATATCACCATCGGATGGTCAGAGCATTGTCGATATTTATTAATCAAACTAATCACTCAAAGAATATTATCTGAAGCATATCTATTTTTTAAAAAACCTGTTTGATCAACATGTATCAACTTTGGTAAAAATTTATCCAATCGATTCGCTAATACTTTAACTATTATTTTATCGCTTACATTCAACAAAGAAATTGGTCTATATGAAGACACCTTTAACGGATCTCTATCCTTCTTAGGGATTACAGTAATTAAGGCACTAGAGCATGATTCAGGTAAATCATAATGTTCATTAATCTGTCATAACACATCTCCAAACACTGTAGATAAATCATCATAAAATACCTTATAAAATTCAACCGAAAACCCATCATCACAAGGTGATTTTCCATTCGGCATTTCCAACATAACCGATTTAATTTCTAAATCAGTAAAAGGAGACTCCAGCTCCAATACATCTTCTTCTCCTAGTACTGGTAATTTCAACACCGATAAAAAAGAGTCAATCGATCCGCTCTCCTGCTTTTCCTCAGAAGTATATAATTTCTTATAAAATGAATGAAACTCCCATTAATCTCACGAGGTTTATAAGTAATAATCGAATTCCATCTAACTGCATTAATAACCCTTGATACCTGTTCTTTCTTGAACTGCCATGCGCTTTCTCACCCCATTCATAATAAAGTTGATTAGATCTATTAATTAAACATTCAAATTGATAAGATTGCAATGTACTTCAATTTCAATTTAGACAGCTCTATCTTCTGATTTTCTGTCACATCTCTCTGAAATTCCTTTTCTAATTCAAGGCTCTTGGTCAGATAATTCTTTTTAACCTTCAAGGTATAACTAATTATTTGACCTCTCAAGTAAGCTTTCATAGCATCCCACAATATAAATTTACTCTGAGCGGAGTTAACATTTTCTTCCAAAAAGAAATTAATTTGTTTTTTTTTAATTCAATAAATTCCACTTTTTTTTAACAACATAGTATTAAATCTCCAACGAGAAGCTACACAAACTTTTTTAGAACTCTCATAAGTCAAATACAACAAAGAATGACCTGAAATTACCCGACTTTTATATTCTGCTTGCAATATTTTCCCCTGCAAATGTGCCGGTACTAAAATAAAATCAATTCTAGAAAAAGATTCATGTCCAAATGAATAAAAAGAGAAATCCTTCTCTGTTGGGTTAAGACGTCACCAAATGTCCACTAAATTAAAATCTTTCATCAAA
Organism: Narcine bancroftii; assembly: GCF_036971445.1. Classification (NCBI taxonomy): domain Eukaryota; kingdom Metazoa; phylum Chordata; class Chondrichthyes; order Torpediniformes; family Narcinidae; genus Narcine; species Narcine bancroftii. Next base: position 32,057,025 of record NC_091471.1, read on the forward strand.
GCTCAAATTTGAATTGCCATTTTAGTTTTTTTAACATTTTTTGGAGATTTATCTAATAAAGGTTCCAAAACACAGTTAAAATCTCCTCCAACCAGAACATTTTCATTAGCTTGCCCCAAAAGCAGAAATGTATTCAAAATAAATGCTTCATCATCCACATTCGATGCATAAATGTTAAGTAAAGTCCAAAATTCATTAAAATTCTTACAATTCAACGTCCTGCATTCATTTCCATTGATTGTAATTCAAAAGATGATTTTTTATGTATCAAAATTACTACTCCCTTAGCTTTGGAGTTAAATGAAGAAGAAGAAACATGTCCAACCCTGTCCCTCTTCAATTTCATACTTTCTTTTTCATTCAAATGTGTCTCCTGTAAAAAAGCAATATCAATCTTCATCTTTTTAATGTAAGCCAAAACTCGCTTACACTTGACCGGGTTGTTTAATCCCTGAACATTAAAGGTAGAAAATTTCAAATTCGACATATCCAATACAATTGTCAAATACCAAAAATAATCACAAATTAATAATAACAAAGAAAAAAAAAATTTAATATAGAACCCTCAAATTAAAATATATAGGCCCTACAAATAAAAATATTATTCGTTAATAAGAGAGAAAAAAAAACAACAAAAAAAATTTACCAAAAGGTAGTCACTCCCTAAAAAAAACTGGGAGTGGGTTACCCACTAGTGACTGATGACTAACAAAGAAGTTAGTACAATCCCCTCCTCCCCAACCAGCCAATCAAAAATATTAACATATTACAAAAAAAAATCAGCTTTGAGATTCCAGTCCAGATGGTGAACTCATTTCAAGAGTAGGTGAACTCTTTCCATTCCCGTTCTTTCCACTTCTACCATTTTGCCCATTTCCAAGTCCATCAGATTTTCTTTTAGGAGATAATGGTGGACTTCTTCTTTGTCCTCTAACATCCGGTAATGAATTAGCAAAAACCATTGCTTCATGCTCACTCTCAAAGAATTGAGACTGATAGTTTCCATAAAACACTTTCAACATAGCAGGATAACGAAAAGCAAATTTGTAACCTTTACACCATAAAACATCTTTAACTGGACTAAATTTATTCTGAACTATCATTGGAGCTTGTCTTTGTCTTGCATTTTGAACCAAGTCGAAGAATTGTCTCTCTGTCCAAACAATTCAAACAACGAACTAACACAGCTCTTGGGGATTGACCAGATAAGGGTGGTCTTCTTAAAGCTCCATATGCTCTTTCCAATACCAATCCATCAGGAAAAGACTCTTCCCCCAACATCTGGGGAATCCAATTTTTTTAAAATTTGACATGGTCTTGACCTTCTGGCAAACCCACAATTTTCACATTATTTCTTCTGCTTTGATTTTCCAAATAGTCCATTTTTCTTGTTAACTCTTTTTCCCGGGCTCCTAAATCTTTAACTGATTTTTCCACCTTTACTATTGTTTCTGTATTGGATTGTACCTGTTGTTTACATTCAGAAAAGGAAGCTTCAAATTTTTTTAAGTTTTCTTGATTTTCTTTAACTTCTGCCTTAACCACAGTTAGGTCTGAAATTATATCAGTATTCATTTGAACCAACTGGTTCAATTGACAAGTAATAACATCCAAATAAAAAGCAATACCTTCAAACATCATATAAACAGGCTGAGATGCAGGTTGAAATGCAGGATCCGATTCCATAAATTGTAACTCACTTTCTTCCAGTTCTTCTATTTCCTGTACAGTGGTAGAGTAAGGCAAGTCTTCTTCTTGATGTTCTTCAAAAGGCAGCATTCTGGTCATTTTACTGCGAGTTTGAACACCCAACAATGGCCCCCCGACTTCCTCAGGGGGTCGTCACTGCCATTCCCCTGCAGACCATTTTTTCGTAAAATTACGGAGTTCTCCGTAATTAACAGCACCACCCAAGCCCATAATCGCTGCAGACTGCGTGTCTGCCGTCAGAATCCTCTTCCTCCATGCTCGCGTCTCTTCCAATGGGAGTGTTCACTGTAACAAGCCTCCAGTCTCGTGCCTGACTTCTCGGGAGCGCACTCCTTCCTCCGCAGAATGGGTCGAACCAGTGCCATCTTGAGACTGGTGAGTAACTGTTCCCTTAGTTTTTGTCCCCACCGGTGATCGTTGAAGCTTGGAGATCGTTGAAAATGGTTCCAAGGCTGTTCCAGGTTGTTTAGGCCCCAATTATTCTGCACTTCGAAACTGTACTTTCTTTTGTAACTGAGACTTAGTTTTTTTTTACATTTAGCAGCCATAATGGCTCACCAAAATATCAAACTAAAAATTAAAGTTTTAAAATTAAAAATAAAGGGTTAAAAATCAGGCACTTAAAAGTCTGACCAGAGAGAGCAGGGATTACACGTCTCATCTCTATGCCATCTTGCCACGCCACCCCCCACCCCCCCCACCCAACCCTTATACTTTTATTAAGGAATTGAGTGTTGAGCAGATTGAAGCACAACATAAAATCTGGTTGTTTTTGGATGATTTTGTCTGCCTTCAAGATGATCAAAACATGGTCAATAGATATCAAGACCAATAATACAGATTCCAATTTATTGGGGATCTATTGCCAAAGGACCAGAGAGTCTTCCTGTTTCAGGTGAAAGGCACTTTCTGAACGTGTGTTAAGGTTCTATGACATTAATGGAGTGACAGTTGAGTCATAAATCTGGAACATAGAACAGTTCAACACTCCAACCTTCACTCTACTTACATCCATGTTCAAAATCTTTTAACGGCATTAATAACCCTTGATACCTGTTCTTTCTTGAACTGCCATGCGCTTTCTCACCCCATTCATAATAAAGTTGATTAGATCTATTAATCAAACATTCAAATTGATAAGATTGCAATGTATTTCAATTTCAATCTGATTTTCTGTCACATCTCTCTGAAATTCCTTTTCTAATTCAAGGCTCTCGGTCAGATAATTCTTTTTAACCTTAGAGGTATAACTAATTATTTGACCTCTCAAGTAAGCTTTCATAGCATCCCACAATATAAATTTACTCTGAACGGAGTTAACATTTGCCTCAAGTCTCGCAGGGGTCTGCAAAGTCTGGAATCTGAAGCTAAACACAATCTGCTGGAGCAACTCAGCCGATCAAGCAACATCAATAGGAGAAAAAGAATGGTCAATGTTTCATGCAATCTGGGACAAGATATGGGTTTCTTTCAAAGGCCTCAGGAACACCTTGATGAAGGGCTCAAGTACAGAACATTGGTTATATATGTTTGCCTCCTAAGGACGCTGTGGGACCCTCGATTGTTCTTTCATCCATGTGCCTGTTTAATAGTTTCTGAAATGTCCATAATGTTCCAGTCTCTACCATCACCCCTGGCAATACATTCCAGGCACCCAAAACTCCCTGCGTAAAAAAAAACATACCCTTGATATCTCCCCAGTCCTTGTACCTCTTCTTTGGTGCACCTCTGACACGGTGGCCAGTGGAGAGCTCGCCATATAACATGATCTTGGGAAGGCGATGGTCCTCCATTCTGGAGATGTGACCCACCCAGCACAGCTGGATCTTCAGCAGCGTGGACTCGATGCTGTCGGCCTCTGCCATCTCGAGTACTTCGATGTTAGGGATGAAGGCGCTCCAATGAATGTTGAGGATGGAGCGGAGACAACGCTGGTGGAAGCATTCTAGGAGCCGTAGGTGATGCCAGTAGAGGACCCAAAATTCGGAGCCGAACAGGAGTGTGGGTATGACAACAGCTCTGTATATGCTTATCTTTGTGAGGTTTTTCAGTTGGTTGTTTTTCCAGACTCTTTTGTGTAGTCTTCCAAAGGTGCTATTTGCTTTGGCGAGTCTGTTGTCTATCTCGTTGTTGATCCTTGCATCTGATGAAATGGTGCAGCCGAGATAGGTAAACTGGTTGACCGTTTTGAGTTTTGTGTGCCCGATGGAGATGTGGGGGGGCTGGTAGTCATGGTGGGGAGCTGGCTGATGGAGGACCTCAGTTTTCTTCAGGCTGACTTCCAGGCCAAACATTTTGGCAGTTTCCACAAAACAGGATGTCAAGCGCTGAAGAGCTGGCTCTGAATGGGCAACTAAAGCGGCATCGTCTGCAAAGAGTAGTTCACGGACAAGTTTCTCTTGTGTCTTGGTGTGAGCTTGCAGGCGCCTCAGATTGAAGAGACTGCCATCCATGTGGTACCGGATGTAAACAGCGTCTTCATTGTTGAGGTCGTTCATGGCTTGGTTCAGCATAATGCTGAAGAAGATTGAAAAGAGGGTTGGTGCGAGAACACAGCCTTGCTTCACGCCATTGTTAATGGAGAAGGGTTCAGAGAGCTCATTGCTGTATCTGACCCGACCTTGTTGGTTTTCGTGCAGTTGGTTAACCATGTTGAGGAACTTTGGGGGGCATCCGATGCGCTCTAGTATTTGCCAAAGCCCTTTCCTGCTCACGGTGTCGAAGGCTTTGGTGAGGTCAACAAAGGTGATGTAGAGTCCTTTGTTTTGTTCTCTGCACTTTTCTTGGAGCTGTCTGAGGGCAAAGACCATGTCAGTAGTTCCTCTGTTTGCGCGAAAGCCACACTGTGATTCTGGAAGAATATTCTCGGTGACACTAGGTATTATTCTATTTAGTAGAATCCTAGCGAAGATTTTGCCTGCAATGGAGAGCAGCGTGATTCCCCTGTACTTTGAGCAGTCTGATTTCTCGCCTTTGTTTTTGTACAGGGTGATGATGATGGCATCACGAAGGTCCTGAGGCAGTTTTCCTTGGTCCCAACAAAGCTTGAAAAACTCATGCAGTTTGACATGCAGAGTTTTGCCGCCAGCCTTCCAGACCTGTTATTTACATTATTTGTAGCAAATCTCCCACCTTATCAGCTCAATTGCTCGAGTTTTTAAAGGAAAGGTGGGGTTAATAGGCAGTGAACATTATTCAAAAGTTCCAAATAATCAAGAGCATCTGACAAGTGATGGAAATGGCATGTTTCCCAATGTGACCATCACAAAAAAAGACCATTATATTGCTCATCTTCAGTTATTCCTAAATAGGTAGCAGGGGTCAAATAGATGGGTGGGAGTTCAGGCACTAAGTCTGTACACAACTAAGTCAACTCATAGATTATATTTACTGAAGTACATCAGTGTAAAAGATAGGTCGATGCAATAATTTATTAGTTTCATAGTTTCATTTTTGATATTCCCTTTTATTCATTTTCTCATTTAATATTTGAAATTAATCCCTTTACTACCACGTAAAGGGATGGCGGTGTGGGGTGTGAGGAGGATGTAAGGAAAATGCAGAGGGACTTGGACAGGCTGGAGGAGTGGGCGCCAAATGGAAGATGAATTTCAATGTGAACAAATGTGAGGTTATTCATTTTGGGGGAAATAATAGGAAAGCTGAGTATTATTTAAATGGAGACAAGCTAGGGAGTGGGGAAGTGCAAATGGATCTGGGTGTACTTGTTCACCGGTCACTGAAGGCTAGCATGCAGGTTCAGAAAGCTGTGAAGAAGGCAAATGGAATGTTGGCTTTCATAAAGAGGGGATTGGAGTATAGGAACAGAGACGCCCTTCTGCAGTTATACAGGGCCCTGGTGAGACCCCACCTGGAGTATTGCGTCCAGTTCTGGTCTCCAAACTTGAGGAAGGACATACTAGCTATAGAGGGTGTGCAGCGCAGATTTACAAGGTTAGTTCCAGGGATGGCAGGGTTGTCATATGCAGCAAGGCTAGAAAAACTGGACTTGTATCCAATGGAGTTTAGAAGGATGAGGGGGGACATGATTGAGGTATACAAAATCATCAGGGGGATAGACAAGGTAAAGTCTGATTACTTGTTCCCAATGATGGGGGAGACGAGGACTAGAGGGCATAGTTTAAGAATACAGGGTAGGCCCTTTAGGACGGAGATGAGAAAGCATTTTTTTACCAGAGAAGTGTGAATCTGTGGAATGCTCTGCCACAGAGGGTGGTAGAGGCGGATTCGCTGACTATGTTCAAAAGAGAGTTAGATAAGACTCTTGTGGGTAACGGAGTTAAGGGTTATGGGGATAAGGCTGGAAAAGGGTACTGATGGCAATGATCAGCCATGATCTAAAATGGTGGTGCTGGCCCGACGGGCCAAATGGCCTACTCCAGCTCCTATTGTCTATTGTCTATTGTCTAAGACACATAAATATGAGTCAATGGCCAATAGCACAATGCATTGATCATTCTACTGCCATGCCAATAACCCTACAAAATGGTCTTCCAGGTTAGTCAAAAAGCTTCATCCCAGATTGCAATTTCAGATTTTCACTTCATCCCAGATTGCAATTGCTTCATCCCAGATTGCAATTTCAAATTTCAATTTCATTCCAGATTGCAATTACTTCATCCCAGATTGCAATTTCAAATTTCAATTTCATTCCAGATTGCAATTACTTCATCCCAGATTGCAACTTCAGATTTTCACTTAAAATTTGCTCAGTTTTTGAACACTTCTTGCAGATATATTGTTCCATTTCATGTCAGTTTGGCCTGTTACAGAACAATTTAGTAACAGGATTTCAGATTTATTGTCAGAGTACATACAACCTTGAGATTCTTTTTTTCTTGCAGATGTGGCAGAAATACCACAAATTGGTAGTGCAAAAAATAAACCGTGCACAGTGTAAAATGTAAACAAAGAACTGTAAACAGATAATGAATGTAGACAAACTGGCTGTGCAATGCAGAGAGAACGAAAAGAAAATCAATAAAGTGCACAAGTAAGAGTCTTTAAATGAGCCTCTGACTGAGTTTGTTGTTGAAGGGGGAGCAGCTGTTCCTGAACCTGGTGGTGCAAATCATGTGGCACCTGTACCTCTTTCCGGATGGCAGCAGCGAGAACAGAGCGTGTGCTGAGTGGTGAGGGTCTTTGATGATTGCTGCTGCCCTCCGACGGCAGCATTCCCTGTAGATGTACTCAATAGTAGGAAAGGTTTTAGCTGAGAAGCACTGGGCTGTGTCTACTACCTTTTCGAGGGCTTTACACTTAGGGGTATTGGAGTTCACATACCAGACCGTGATCAGCCGGTCAGCACACTTTCCACCACACCTCTGCAGAAATTTTCCAGCATTTCTGATGTCATACCAAACCTCCATAAACTCCTGAGGAAGTAGAGGTGCTGACATGCTTTCTTCATGATGCCATTGATGTGTAGGGGTCAAGATAGATCCTCTGAGATAATGACTCCCAAGAACCTAAGTTTGCTCGCCCTCTCCACTTCTGATCCCCCAATGATCATTGGATTGTACACCTCTGGCTTTCTTTTCCTGAAGTCAACAAGCAGCTGATTAGTTTTGGTGACACTGAGTGCAAGATTGTTGGTGCACCATTCAGCCAAATTTTCAAACTCCCTCCTGTACGCTGACTCATCCCCTTCCTTTATACAACCCACTACTGTGGTAAATTTGTAGATGGTTTTATTGTCATACTGATCCACAAGGTCATAGATGTAAAGTGAGTGTAGACCAGTCACCCGGCACCCACTGCAATTGCGTGGCAGCCACTGTACTCGCGGTCGAGGTCTGTGCATGCATGAGCTCCTGATTGGAGGGCTGGACTTCAACGGAGTTCAGGCATGGTATGGCCACCATGTACAGAGCTCCCACTTATTTGTAAATAGCAGTAAATATTTATTGTTATAACCTCTCCTCTCGAGTCGTGTCGTTACTCTTTCTTTGGCTTGGCTTCGCGGACGAAGATTTATGGAGGGGGTAAAAAGTCCACGTCAGCTGCAGGCTCGTTTGTGGCTGACAAGTCCGATGCAGGACAGGCAGACACGATTGCAGCGGTTGCAAGGGAAAATTGGTTGGTTGGGGTTGGGTGTTGGGTTTTTCCTCCTTTGCCTTTTGTCAGTGAGGTGGGCTCTGCAGTCTTCTTCAAAGCAGGCTGCTGCCCGCCAAACTGTGAGGCGCCAAGATGCACGGTTTGAGGCGTTATCAGCCCACTGGCGGTGGACAATGTGGCAGGCACCAAGAGATTTCTTTAGGCAGTCCTTGTACCTTTTCTTTGGTGCACCTCTGTCACGGTGGCCAGTGGAGAGCTCGCCATATAATACGATCTTGGGAAGGCGATGGTCCTCCATTCTGGAGACGTGACCCATCCAGCGCAGCTGGAGCTTCAGCAGCGTGGACTCGATGCTGTCGACCTCTGCCATCTCGAGTACCTCGACGTTAGGGGTGTAAGCGCTCCAATGGATGTTGAGGATGGAGCGGAGACAACGCTGGTGGAAGCGTTCTAGGAGCCGTAGGTGGTGCCGGTAGAGGACCCATGATTCGGAGCCGAACAGGAGTGTGGGTATGACAACGGCTCTGTATACGCTTATCTTTGTGAGGTTTTTCAGTTGGTTGTTTTTCCAGACTCTTTTGTGTAGTCTTCCAAAGGCGCTATTTGCCTTGGCGAGTCTGTTATCTATCTCATTGTCGATCCTTGCATCTGATGAAATGGTGCAGCCGAGATAGGTAAACTGGTTGACCGTTTTGAGTTTTGTGTGCCCGATGGAGATGTGGGGGGGCTGGTAGTCATGGTGGGGAGCTGGCTGATGGAGGACCTCAGTTTTCTTCAGGCTGACTTCCAGGCCAAACATTTTGGCAGTTTCCGCAAAGCAGGACGTCAAGCGCTGAAGAGCTGGCTCTGAATGGGCAACTAAAGCGGCATCATCTGCAAAGAGTAGTTCACGGACAAGTTTCTCTTGTGTCTTGGTGTGAGCTTGCAGGCGCCTCAGATTGAAGAGACTGCCATCCGTGCGGTACCGGATGTAAACAGCGTCTTCATTGTTGGGGTCTTTCATGGCTTGGTTCAGCATCATGCTGAAGAAGATTGAAAAGAGGGTTGGTGCCAGAACACAGCCTTGCTTCACGCCATTGTTAATGGAGAAGGGTTCAGAGAGCTCATTGCTGTATCTGACCCGACCTTGTTGGTTTTCGTGCAGTTGGATAATCATGTTGAGGAACTTTGGGGGACATCCGATGCGCTCTAGTATTTGCCAAAGCCCTTTCCTGCTCACGGTGTCGAAGGCTTTGGTGAGGTCAACAAAGGTGATGTAGAGTCCTTTGTTTTGTTCTCTGCACTTTTCTTGGAGCTGTCTGAGGGCAAAGACCATGTCAGTGGTTCCTCTGTTTGCGCGAAAGCCGCACTGTGATTCTGGGAGTATATTCTCGGTGACACTAGGTATTATTCTATTTAGTAGAATCCTAGCGAAGATTTTGCCTGCAATGGAGAGCAACGTGATTCCCCTGTAGTTTGAACAGCGAGAAGAGCAAGGGGGCTAAAATCACAACCCTGTGATGCTCAGGTAGTGCTAGAGATTGTGGAGGAGAATTTCTTACCAATCTTCACTGACTGTGGTCTGGAAGTGAGGAAATCCATGATCCAATTACACAGTGGGATGTTAACTCCCAGGTCTTGGAGCTTGCTGATCACTTTTGAGGGTATGATGGTGTTAAATGCCGAACATCAAAGCAATCTCGAGGAGCTGGTGGTCAGATATTTTCCTTACGTTCTTATTGGCTCTCTCCAGCGAAATCCTGTCAGACACAATTTATACAGTGAAATTATCAAAATAAAATAGCAGAGTCAAGACAAAAGTTCTGATATTAAAGAGGTATGTGAAAGATCTAATATTAGATAGAGTATAAATGATGTACTAAGGCATGTATGTTTAACCAGGATCTGCAAGGATAAGTTAATGTGGACAGATGCCAGTCAAAAAACTATTCAGAGTATTTTAAGGGCTTCAGGTGGAGGAACAAGGATTTAAAATCTTGAAATTATCTTTGTTTCTACACCTGAACCTGGTTGTTAATGCATCAATGAGTTTTTAGAGACAAAATCCTCAAATGTGCATGAATCTTTTGTCCTTATCTGAGTGAGTCAAGGATATCTAGTTTTGACCAAAATCCAGATCTCGTAAGGCACATTCCACCAGCTGATTTTGCTGATTACGGAGCTTCATGGAGATGAGATCTAAAATGGCGAGAGTCACGCCAATTTTCTCATTCACTTGAAACCTCACGTAACTCATAACAATGTGCACGACCTGCATTTTCATTTAAATCAAATTTATTAACTGCAGGAAAGCACCAGACAGAGGGCTTTTCTCCCCCAAAAAATGGCAATACAGACAAGACCACACTTTCTACCAAGCCCTAGCTGTTCAAAAAAAAACAGGAGTGGGTTTCCTATTAATTACCCACAGCTTTTAATTCCACACTGCCACTGGTTTAAGAAATCTAGGGCATTAAAAGAATAAGATGTGTCTTAGGCAGAGTGGGGAGTATCAACTCATATCCTTCTGCCACAGAGTTTGATGATGAGCTCACCCACTTAGGGCAGGGGTGTCAAACTCAAATTCACAGAGGGCCAAAATTAAAAACTTGGACTAAGTCGTGGACCAAACTAAATATTTATTGAAAATTTTCAACAACATGTGCATGTTTTCTCTTCTTTCAACATATGTAATGTTAAACTTTTTCTTATTAAAATAAATGTTTAATAATAGTTTTGGTTAAACTCTTTCCAGAAGAAGCATTAACAAATGAGAAATAAAATATTCAATAAATAATATTTCTCTATAGCCTTTAAGCTTCTTTTAAATGTTTTTTTTTTTCACAAGCCAACAAGTCAAAAAAATAACAACTTGCTTCAATGACAAACAGGTTTGTCTTATAAAATGATGAACATATAGTCTGCCTCCCACCTGTCTTGAAAGGTCCTGTTTTCTGTCTTTCGTTTTGCCATTTTTCATAAGGGGTTTAGAAACATAGAAACATAGAAGATAGGAGCAGGAGTAGGTCATTCGACCCTTCGAGCCTGCTCCGCCATTCAACGAGATCATGACTGATCTTAAAGTTCAGTACCCCGTCCCCGCCTTCTCTCCATAACCTTTAACATAGAAACATAGGAGATAGGAGCAGGAGTAGGTCATTCGACCCTTCGAGCCTGCTCCGCCATTCAACGAGATCATGGCTGATCTTAAAGTTCAGTACCCCGTCCCCGCCTTCTCTCCATAACCTTTAACATAGAAACATAGGAGATAGGAGCAGGAGTAGGTCATTCGACCCTTCGAGCCTGCTCCGCCATTCAACGAGATCATGGCTGATCTTAAAGTTCAGTACCCCGTCCCCGCCTTCTCTCCATAACCTTTAACATAGAAACATAGGAGATAGGAGCAGGAGTAGGTCATTCGACCCTTCGAGCCTGCTCCGCCATTCAACGAGATCATGGCTGATCTTAAAGTTCAGTACCCCGTCCCCGCCTTCTCTCCATAACCTTTAACATAGAAAGATAGATGATAGGAGCAGGAGTAGGTCATTCGACCCTTCGAGCCTGCTCCGCCATTCAACAAGATCATGGCTGATCTTAAAGTTCAGTACCCCATCCCCGCCTTCTCTCCATAACCTTTAACATAGAAACATAGGAGATAGGAGCAGGAGTAGGTCATTCGACCCTTCGAGCCTGCTCCGCCATTCAACGAGATCATGGCTGATCTTAAAGTTCAGTACCCCGTCCCCGCCTTCTCTCCATAACCTTTAACATAGAAAGATAGATGATAGGAGCAGGAGTAGGTCATTCGACCCTTCGAGCCTGCTCCGCCATTCAACAAGATCATGGCTGATCTTAAAGTTCAGTACCCCATCCCCGCCTTCTCTCCATAACCTTTAACATAGAAACATAGGAGATAGGAGCAGGAGTAGGTCATTCGACCCTTCGAGCATGCTCCGCCATTCAACGAGATCATGGCTGATTTTAAAGTTCAGTACCCCATCCCCGCCTTCTCTCCATAACCTTTAATACCCTTATACTAAAGAAATAGATCTAATTCCCTCTTAAATTCCCTGTGAAATAGAGGAAATGTTTGAGGGCTCCATGAACCATCGTCAAGGGGAAACCATGTTTCCTGAAAAGAGGAGAAATTTCAGATGTCTTGGCTCGTCTTGAAGACAGATGCAAGCAGCAGAGGAGAAACTGAGAGAAAGAGATAGCATCTCTGCAAGAGATAGGTTGGGAGGTAGTGAAGTATATGCTGTGTGGGTAACGGTGGTTTGTCATTAATATCAGTGGATGATTTACCTCCTGAGAAGGAGACTACTTCATGTCCCCTGCTGGAATGAATGAATATGTGAATAAACGTCCCATGCAATGCCCTCATTGCAGATTGAAATATGATTAATTTGTGTCAATGGTCAAACAAAGACCACTTACTAAGAGATAAAGCATATAACACAATATGAGCCCTTTGACCCACAATGTTGTGCCAACCTATAAAAACAGAAAAAGACTGGGGATGGAAAGATTAAATTCAGTCCTAACCACACAGTAGATGCAATGGGGACAGGTCAGCAGTTAAAAACAAACAAAAGAGATCCAAGCCACCTGGAAACCACTTATTTTTAATGGAGACATCTTCTTCATTTAAATATCCCACCTCAGAATCACATTCTGGTTACCATAATCGAGACAAATAGCTCACTTATGCACCAGGGAAACATTACAGCTTTTGATGTCATAGTGTTGAAACATTGGATTAAGGTCTTTAAAGGTTTAATGGCTCCATTCAGACAGGAGCCATAATGTTACTGCTGTCTTGGACAAAATGTCAAGCCTTAGTTATCAACTAGTTATCAAGAGATCATTCTTTAATTAATTTTATTGTTGTTTGTGGGCTTGTTATGGAATCAAAAAGTCTTGGAGCTTTACAGCAAGGAAACAACCCAACTCATCTGTGCTGACTAGTTGGTCCATATGTGCAAGTTCCTTTGCTATACATATTTGTTATGTGCTGACTGGCTACACATCTCAGATCAGATTTCTGATTTATCGTCATGATGTCACATACAACCCTGAGATTCTTTTTCTTGCAGGCACAGCAAAATTACCACTTATTTGTAGTGCAAAAAATAAACTGTACGTGTACATATGTAAACAAATAAAGAAATGTTAACAAACTGACTGCAACACAGCGGAAAAGAAAAACAATAAAGTGAAAATGTAAGTCTTTAAATGAACTCCTGATTAAGTTATGGTTGAGGAATCTGATGGTGTAGGGGTAGCGGTTGTTCTTGGTGCGAGTCTTATGATACCTATACCTCTTTCCTAATGGTAGCAACGAGAAGAGAATGGGGGCTGAGTGGTCTGGATCTTCGATGATTGCTGCTGCAGTCTTAGAGCAGTATTCCCATAGAGGTTCTCAATGGTGGGCAAGGTTTTGTCTGTGATGTCCTGGGCTGTGTCCACAACCTTTTGGAGGGCTTTATGCTCAGGGGGTATTAGTGTTTCCATACCAGACCGCAATGAAGTTACTCAGCACACTCTCCACCACACATCTGCAGAAATTTTCCAGGTTTTCTGATGTCATACCAAACCTCTCAAACTCCTGACGAAGTAAAGACGCTGATGTGCTTTTCTGTGGTTGAGAAACAACTTTGAAGGTGATTCTTTGTCAGTGAGGTACTCTGAGACATCCTGAGGACCTTCTGGCTATAAGTGTAGCTTTCTTCTATTTTGCTCCTGGTGCTGAAGCTGGCTAAAGTCTACCACTGGGAGAGATTGAAACAAGCTCAATGGTCAGGTACTGACAGAATGGTCTAATTAAGGCAAGGCCACGTGTTGATGAAAAAAAAGGAAATTGAACAATAATTATTGAAATCAGCATTAAATCCCACATTTTTCATTTGGAAAAGACACAGTTGGCTGAGGATGATTTTGGACTGATTGATGCTGCTGTAGTCTTGGATGGCCGCAGAGAATGAGTGACCAGTGAGCTGGTCTAAGGAGCGGGAAGTCATTGAGAGTAAGGAGAGTTGAGGGGATCAGTACCAACTCCAGAGGAATAAAATGAATAAGGTTCTGCAAGCAGAATTTAGTGAGTAAAAAAAAATTGAAAAAGCAGCATCGGTTGACTTCGATGAGAATGTAGGTGGACTGATGAGAATGTACGCTGATGAACCAAAACTGATGGATAGTAGATAGCTGGAAAGGTGATGAAAAGATAGAGAAAGATATAGATCCGTTGGAAAGTTGAGCAGAGCTGAGGCATTTGGAATCTAATCAAGACAAATGTGAGATAATGAATGTTTGGACATCTAATTCAAACAGAATACATGCAGTAAGTGGACAGAGGGATCTTCTATTTCCTCATCTCAAATGTTCTGACCTTCTTCATTGTTGATTGAAAGGAAAAGATTTTTGAACATCTGGATAAAGTTAATCTATATTATCCCTGTTTTCTTTAAAAAAAAAACTCTATGGCATTGATCAAGCAACATATTCAAATTCATCCGAGGTAATGCCGCCTCAGGTGTATTACCCTGTCTGTGCGACCTCATCTCAACAATAGTCCCTTTGCTGTGTATGTGGACCAGAGTATTGCATTGAAAATGTACAGTCATGAATGGTTCTCTGGTGAATCTCGATTCATTGCGTTTGTGACTTCCATGACTGAGCACCGTAACATGGAACTCAGACCTAGGTTGGGATCCCTGGCTTCTTTCTATTCTTTCTTCCCCCTTTACTTCTTTCTTCACTGGTCCAAGCCAGAGCTCTGTTGCACTGAGTTGTGAGGCCAGAAGTACTGCCATGCATATATTCTTTTGAATAGGAAATATAATGCTTTATATTTCACCATTTTACTGAATGTTAATTTGTTTAATGCACATACTCGTGGTGAACTGGCCCTGCTTGTACCGCCGCGTGGCAGGGCAGTCATGAGAAATTGGCACCGTCAGAGGACTTCCTTGCCTCATGGCTTTAGCCCAGTGCGCAGCTCAGGCAGCCGTGATTATGTCACTACCTGCGCGGTGCCGGAGCTCACGCTGCCCTTAAAGGGGCGCACATGGGATTTGAAGTAAATGGTCATTGAGAACCTCCAACGTGGTGGTCGTTAGTCTCCTTCATTGTAGCTGCCGCTACATTGGTGACTCCGACGAGTCCAGACGTTTTTCTGGCCTCCCGTAGAGATCAATGTTGTCACGGTGAAACTGCTCCCCTTCTGGACATATCACCCATGTACATGGTTTGGGCAGGCAGAGATGCAGTTTCGCCTCAGGAACATTTCTTCAGACACCACGATGTTTTACCATGTCGTGAGCGTACTCAATGAGGAGACCGCGGCCAGAGTGGACAACCTCATCCATGACTCGCCAGCCAAGGGTAAATACACTGCCCTCAAGAACTTCCTTCTTGGCACATTCGACCTCTCCCCATAGCAGCGCACCTCCAGACTCCTGCATCTAGATGGGCTAGGAGACAGAGCACCATCGGCCCTGATGGATGAGATGCTGGCGCTGGTGGAGGATCACAAGCCCTGTTTCTTGTTCTGCCAGATCTTCTTGGAGCAGATGCTCAAAGACATTCAGCTCCTGCTGATGGATGAGGACTTCATGGACCCACGGCAAGTCGTGGCCCGAGCAGACACCCTCTGGTGAACCAAAAGGAAAAATTAAGCCACCCTTAGCCAAGTCACCCGGCCAGGGCCCAGCAAGTCACAACACCCCACCAAGCACAAGCCGGAGGAGCACCACCCCACCTGGTGCTTCTACCACCAATGCTGAGGGGCTCAAGCTCATAAGTGCAGGCACCCCTGTACCTTTCAGGGAACTGACTCGGCCAGCCGCCGTTGATGACTACGACGGCTGGCTACGTGAATAGCCTCCTGCAAGTGACCAATAAGTCCACCGATCGGCATTTCCTGGTGGACACTGGAGCGGAACCCCAACCGCCCTTGAGACCCACACCCGAGCACGAGGTCCCACCCTGCGGGCAATCAACGGTTCCACCATCAAAACCTTTGGCACCCGCAGGGCACAGATCCAGATTTGGAAAGACAACTTCCACTGGAGGTTCATGCTAGCCTCAGTGGTACTGTGTTGTTGGAGGCCGAATTCCTCAGAGTGCATGGCCTGCTGGTGGATGTGAATGGCAAATGACTAGTCAAAACTCGCACTTTCCAGTCAGTCCGCCTCAATGCCACGAAAGCCAGCAAACTGGAGATAGCCACCATCACCGCTCCCAGGGACGATAATTCCAACATACTCAATGAGTTTCCCACCATCCTGCAGCCTCAGTTCACTGCCGTTATGCCCTAGCACGGGGTCTATCACCACATCTCCATGCATGCCCCCTCCCGCTGCACACTAAGGCCAGGCGACTACCGCCCGAGAAACTACAGCTGGCCAAAGAGGAGTTCTCCCGCCTGCAGGAGTTGTGGATCGTCTGCAGGTCCAACAGTCCTTGGGCCTCCCCTCTCCACATGGTCCCCAAGTCTTCCAGGGACTGATGACCATGCAGGGATTATCGGCACCTAAATGATGCAACAACGCCGGACAGGTATACCATCCCACACATTCAAGACTTCATGATGACTTCGAAAGTCGACCTGGAATGAGGCTACCATTAGATCCCAGTTCATTCTGAAGTCATCGGAATGACCGCAATTGTCACCCCGTTCGGGCTATTTGAATTCTTGCGGAATTCTTATGGACTTTGTGTCCATATACCTCGATGACATTCTTATTGCCAACAGTGACCATGAGGAGCACAGGGTCCATCTCCACACCCTGTTTGCCCGTTTGGCAGAGTTTGGTCTCATGGTCAATGTGACCAAGTGACAGTTCAGCAAGCAGATACTGCAGTCCTGGGATGCACCATCTCGGCGGCCAGAGCCGCTCCGTCACCAGAAAAAGTCGCGGCCATGCATCAGTTTCCAAAACCCATCATCCTCAAGGGCCTGCAAGAATTTGGTGGTATGGAGAACTTTTACCATTGGTTCATCCCCGGTGTGGCCCGCATCATGCGGCCGTTATTCTTGATGATCGCTGTGAAAGACAAAGTATTGATTTGGTTGGAAGAGGCAGAGGGCGCCTTCGCAGCAACAAAGGACGCGCTGGCGAGTGCCACACTATTGGCCCACCTGTGCCCAGAGGCCTACACCACGCTCTCGGTAGATGCCTCAGCCATGGCCGTTGGGGATGTGCTGGAGCAGTGGGTCAATGGCCAGTGGCACCCGCTGGCTTTCTCCAGCAGGCACCTTCGACCTCCGGAGCTCAAGTACAATGCCTTCGACAGGGAGCTTTTGGCCCTGTACCTGATCATCCAACACTTCCAGTACTTCCTGGAGGGCAGGCCATTCACTGCATTAACCAATCACAAGCCACTCATGCAGGCCCTCGCGATGATCAAAGATCCCTGGTTGGCTCACTAGCAGCACCACCTCTCCTACGTGTTGGAGTTCACAACCGACATCCGGCACAGGACAGGTAGAGACAATGTCGTGGTGGACGTGCTCTCTCGACCCGCAATTGACAGCCATGCCCCTGCCCTAAACTACACCCAGTTGGTGCAGGCACAGAGAGAAGACGCAGAAGCACAGGCCCTCCGTACCGCCATTACAGGGCTTCGCCTCCAGGACATCCTGCTCTGTGACATTTCCACTGGTTCGCCACACCCTGTAGTCCCGCCATAGTGGAGGTCGCAGGCCTTCAGCATGGTCCACGATCTAGCATGCACCTTGGTCAAGACATCGGTGCAGATGGTGGTGGAACGGTTTGTGTGGCACAGGCTCAAGAAGGAGGTAGCCCAAATGGCAAGGAGCTGCACACAGTGCCAGACCTCAAAGGTCCACTGGCATACAAAAGCCATGATTCAAAAGTTCGACCCTGCGGTCAAAAGGTTCCAGCACATACATGTTGATATCGTGGGCCCCCTACCAGTGTCCAGGGAGGTGCGCTACCTGCTGACGGTGGTCAACCAGACCACGAGATCGCTGGAAGCCATCCCCATCAAGGACACTTACGCCGAAACGTGCGTCAGGAACTTGCTTGCTCACTGGATCGCCAGGTTTGGAGTCCTGGTACACATCAGCAGTGACAAAGGTGCCCAGTTCACCTCTGCCCTCTGGACACAGTTGGAGAGCCTGTTGGGGGTTAAGCATTGAACATTCCACTGATTCCAAAGATGCTGCCTGAACTGCGAAGTTCCTCCTGCATTGATCTACTTGGCTCCAGATTACTGTGTAACAGTCTCTGGGTGTCCCTTTGACTGAGGCAAGTTGTCAAAAAGCCTTCAGAGGAACGCAGTCGCCAATCATGGATTAGTCTTCCTTGCAGGATACTCAAAGCAACAATCTCACTTTGGCTTGCAGAACTGCAAATACATGACTGTGGGGATAGTGCAGGGGATTGAACAAGAACAGTGGGTCAGATCCAGCATGATCTAGCCCATTCTGCTTCTGAGAAAACTTCAGATAATCACTAGCTCCAAGTATTGGATGGCTGACAATGGAAGCACAAAACTTTTAGCAGTACACTGACAGTAACATTATCTCACACAGAATGGTGCAGCGATTTATCGAGATCTAAATTTGTTTTACAATGGCCCAGTCTCCCCATGACTTGATCTCTCTCATTTTGTTACTTGAACAATATTTGGAACTTCACAACTATCATTGATAGAATAGAACATAACATATTATAAATTCACATGCAGTTTTAAATATCATTTCTGCTTTGTGGCCCCATTGATCTGGTGAAGCAGCTGTAGTTCTATGAGTATATTTTTAAGTGGGCGCATCTTGGTACACCGACGACCAGAAATAATAACTTTAATTACAACGGCCAACAATTCCCTTTTGGCCTTATGTTCATTTCAGAATCACAAATGGTAATGAGGAAGCATACAGGAGGGAGATAGATCAGCTCATTGAATGGTGTAGCAACATCAGCAAAACCAAGGAGATGATTGTGACTCAAGATTTAAGATCTTGGGAGTCACTACTGTCACAAGGCCACAGGACCCCAAATCCCAGCAGCAATAGACATTCACCACAACAAGTAGTTAAGTAGTTACTTAAACAAAAGTTGTTTTAATTATCCTTAAACATGATAACAGAATCAAACTTTAACTTATCTCTATTAACTTAGCTAACCTAACTTAACCCCCTTCTAATTCTAAGCACATGTGTAATTTGTGTATAAATTTAAGAAAAATTCTTTGGTTCAGAGTCCAATCTCACTTCTCATTCTTCCAAGTTCACTGGTTGCAGGCAATTCTTATACTGCACACAGAATTTAACATGTATAAAGTTCACCAAACTTTGTTGCTTGAACGGTAAATGTTTACCTCTCAGGAAGGTTCTCGAAGGTTTTCAGAGAGAATTGTTCCAGGATTTCTACAACTGAGGTTCCACCATTAGTCACCTCAATGTCTCGCTGATAAAACTTGCCCCATCAGGGTTCTCCAGATGATAACCTCTTTCTTTCAGGGTACCACAGAATTCCTTTCTGTTCTACTTATTTAAAGAGAAATATCAGACAGAGAGCACTTCCAGCCATCCGCCACTCTGGAGTTTCTGTTTCAGTTCCAACAAGCTTCTCCTGCCTGACACTGTTTCAGCTGTGTCTCTCTCTCTCTTCATCTGAGATTTAGTAATGCCACCCACATGTCCTTCTGTTTCTTACTTTGCAAAACCCGCTCCTTCTCCAGCAAATAATAGGAGTTAGTCTTCTTCTCCCATCTGTTGTTTTAGGTAAACAAACCTCTCAATGACCTTTGAGTGAGCACTTTGCAGAGGTCAGAAATTTCCAACACAGATGACCTGTCTCCAATCCATTCATTTCATGACATCATTTCAATTAGCACCTACTTGTGAAACGTACATAGCATTCTCCATAGTTTCTGTAAAGTTGATGAATATGAATTATTCAGTATTTCAAATAAAATCTGTTTTAAAGTGTGTGTATGTATGTAACCTACTCTAATTTTACCAAATTATCTCCCAAAAACATCTCCAAATATTCCATCACACTATCTCGGAGGATCTTTCCTGGATTCAACACACTAATGACATCGAAAGAAAGCACGTCGGTGCCTCTACTACCTCAGGAGTTTGCAGAAGTTTGGCATGACATCGAAAACCCTGGCAAATTTCTACAAATGTGTGGCCCAGGCTGCATCACGTCTGGTATAGGGACACTGATACCTCTGAGTAGAAAGCTCTACAAAAGATAGTTGACACAGCCTAGGACATCTCAAGCAAAACAATCCCCATCAGATTTCAGATTTATTGTCAGAGTACAATCACCTCCAACCCTGAGATCTTTTTCCTGCAGGCACAGCAGAATTACCACTTATTGGTAGAGCAAAAAAAAAGATGTACACAATGTATTCATGTAAACAGATAAAGAATGAAACAAACTAACTGTGCGATACAGAGAGAAATTTAAAAATCAATAAAATGCACAAGTAAGAGTCCTTAAATGAGTTCGTGATTGAGTTTCTTGTTGAGGAGTCTGATGGTAGAAGGGTAGCAGCTGTTCCTAAACATGGTGGTGCAAGTCTTGTGGCACCTATACCTCTTTCCTGATGGAAGCAACAAAAAAAGAAGCACATGCTGGGTGCTGTGTATCCTTGATGATTACTCCTGTTCTCAAACAGCATTGTTCCCTGTAGATGTTCTCAATAGCGAGGATGGTTTTGCATGTGATGTCTAGGGCTATGTCCACTACTTTTATATTTATATTAGGGGTATCAGTGTTCCTATTGCAGCCCATGATGCAGCTGATCAGCGCACTTTCCACCATGCCTCTTGTAGAAATTTGCCAGGGTTTCTGGTGTCATACCAAACCTCCACAAACTCCTGAGGAAGTAGAGGCTCTGACAGGCTTTCTTTCTTTCTTTTATAATTTTTTTTTTTATTGAGCTTAACATATAAACTTACATAAAAAATTTTAAGCTAAACACATAACAAGGCATCTCATATATATTAAAGTACAAAAAAATGGATGGAACTACGTTAGACAGTTCCTTGATCCACATGAGAAACAATTTATTGAATTAATCTACAATAACCATGTTGAAACCCGTATTTACCAAATTAATCCAGTAAAAAATTAATAAAAAGAGAAAAAAGGAAACAAACAAAAAAAGATCCTAGTAACTAAATCTAATCTACCCTCTCACTCTAATAAAGGTTACCTTTGGTCAGGTACACAATCCTTTATCTGGAACCCTTGGGGGACAGTGTGTTCTGAATTTTGGATTTTATTGGATTTCAGAAAGCCAGATTTAAGCCCACCTGAATTGTGCTGCCTTAACCACCCCCACCCCCTTCCAGTCATGCTGCTGTCTCCCTCTACCCCCACACTGCTCCTCCGCCCACCCGACTCGTGCTGCCAGTCTCTTGCCTGCCCAACTCGCACTGCCAGTCTCTCACCCGCCTGACTCGTGCTATCGGTCTCTCCCCACTTGCCGGTTTTTGGAGCTTTCTGGATTTTAGATGTCTGGATAAAGGATTGTGTACCTATATAAGAAAAGGGAAATTGTGGATCAGCTAGTGACCTCGCACAGAGAATCTCAGGAACATTCAAAATTATTAATTCTTCCAGTCATGATAATATTCTATGAATGGGCCACACATCTTTACAAATTGAAACTTTCTATCTTTAATGTTGTATCTTATTTCCTCCAAGATTAAATAGGACATTACATCATGTAACCACTGTGTATGGGAAGGTGAAGGTTTATCTTTCCATTTCAATAAAATTGCTCATCTGGCTGTCAGCGTGGTTTAGGCTAAAACTTTCTATTGAGTTGCAGACAGAGGTATATCTGGCAATTAAAGCAATTAATGGACAAGGTTGTATTTTGATCTTAAAAATTGTTGATAAAGTTTTGAAAATGTCTTTCCAAAATCTCTCTAAATTTGTGCACTCCCAAACGTATGGATCAGTGAAGCTTCATAAATTTTACACTTCTCAATATCTGCATAAATACAAGATAATTTAAGTTTGGACATATGTATTCTATGTACCACCTTAAATTGTAATAAGCAATTCCTTGTACAAAATGAAGAGTCATTAATCAAGCTGAGAATAGAGTACCAATCTTCATCTGAAAATGTTCTGTTCAAATCTCACTCCCATCACTCTTAATCCCAGCCATTGAGGCTGATCTTACATCCAATAAGTCATTATAAATGTATGATATTCATCCACTGTGGAAGAAAAATGCAAATAATAAATGAATCAAGGATATTAGTATTTAATGTCTAACATGTAAATATCAAAAGAAATGTCTATTAGAAAGATTAAATCTGCTCATAATTGTTCAAGAGACAAAGATATCTTGAATAAAAAGATCCTTACAACTTTGGATACCTAATCTATATCATTCCTTGAAACCTACATTCATCAGAGACGGTTGAAAAAAATCATTATCTATAATTGGACTAGCCAGAGAAAAATGATTAAATCCATAGAGTTTTCTAAATTCAGCCCATATTCTCAAGCTATTTCTCATTAATAGATTATGAGTCAATTTAGAAAAGGGAAATGGTTAAAAAAAGATTCTAAAATTACCAACATCGATTTTTTTTTCACTTTCTGCCCAAGAGGAGCGATTCACTAACTTATCCAAATGTAATAATAAAAGTAAATTACGTATGTTAATTGCCCAATAATAGAATCTAAAATCTGGAAGTTCTAATTCTCCTGTCCTTTTAAATTTTGAAGATGGGTGTTATTTATACGTGCTTGTGTTGTCTGCCTTACATAAGTAGAAATAACCAAGTCTAATGAGTTTTTTTTTAAGTTTTAGGAATAAAAATAGGTAATATAAAGGTTAAAATGTTGTGTTTTTAATTTGTAGTTAATTTTATGACTATTCCTTTAAGGAAGTTTGTTACTTGTAGTGTTACCATAGTTACTATGATGTCATATGTTGTAATATACAGGTGTATGGGAAGTTTCATAGACAAAGATTTAAGCTCATGATACTTGTCCTTGAATTTATCTTATTTTGTTCATTTCTTTTACATTTCTTTAAAGTTGAATATCATTATATATTTTGCTTTGTTTACTCATCATTATGAAAATCTTAATGCGAAGTTACGCAAAAGGTTTACATATTATATCAACCAATTAAAGCTATTTTCACCTGCAACTATGAAGTTTGTTTTATTGAATTAATAGGATAATAATTCAGAATATCGTCACTTACATTTCTTTCAAGAATGCACGTTTTGAAATTTGGAAATAATGGAACTTGGAAAGTGTCAAGTATAGGTAAAGCTTGAAAAGATACAGAACTTTCAGCAAAATGTTCATTTTAATTGAATTAATACGATCCATTAACGTAAGGGTGACCATCCCAATAATAGTGGTCTAATCCTATTGATTAACACCAAAAAATTATCTTTCGCTACATTATTATAATTTTTCATAATTGTAATTCCACTATATTGGAATAGATATTCCAATATACCATATTTATACTATATTTTCTGAGATTCGCTATATTGAAATATTGGAATTGATTTTTCACAGTGCTTCAAGAGGTTTGTAATGGGGCATATCAAACATCTGCTGCCCCCCCTCACTGTGGACCCCCTGGCAGTTCGCACACCGACCCAACGACTCCCTGAACGATGCTGTCACCAGCGTCCTTCATGTGGACCTCATCTACCTGGAAAATAAAGACTCTGTGTTTGAATGCTGTTTATTGACTTTAGTTTTGCATTCAACACAAGTACACCTCAGTACCTGATCAGGAGCCTGGTGGGTCTAAACACCTCCCTCTGCAATTGAATTCTCGACTTTCTGATAATTCTCAGGCCATCCAGATCAGAAATGGCACTTCCAAGACTATCACACTGGGCATGGGAGGGGGGGGGGGCCAGGGCTGCGTGTTTAGTCCACTGCTGTTCATTTTGCTGACTCATGATTGTGCAGACATACACAGCTCGAACCATATCATCAATTTCACTGATGACATGACAGTGATGGGCCTTATCAGTAAGAATGAGGAGGTAGCTTACAAAGACAAAGTGCAGACACTAATGGACTGTGTAGAGCAAACAACCTGTATCTGAACATTAAAAAATCAAAAGAGATGGCTGTTGACTTCAGAAGGGCCCAGGGAGATCACATTCTGCTGACTATTGACAGCTCTATCATTGAGGTCATCAAGAATATCAAGTTCTTTGGAGTGCAACTGGTGGAGAATCTCACCTGGCCTCTTAACACCATCTCCACAGGCAAGAAAGCCCAGCAGCGCCGCTACTTTCTGCGAAAGCTGAGGAAAGTCCATCTCCCACTCTCCATCATCACCACATTCTACAGAGGATGTATTGAGAACATCCTGTGCCACTGCATCACCACCTGGTTTGGAAGCTGTACCACCTCTGACCACAAGATCCTGCAGAGGATAGTGAAGTCAGAGGAAAAAATCATTGGGGAACCTTTCCATAGCATAAAGAACATCTACAACACTTGATGCAGGTGGAGAGCAATAAACATTTTGAAAGACTCTACACATCCTGCATGTAAACTGTTCTTCCCTTCTGCCATCTAGCAGGAGGCACCATAGCATTCAGGCCCTTACTCCCAGAGTGGGAAAAACTTTCCCCCCCCAAGACATCAGGCTCCTAAACTCCAAGTACAGATGTCGATATTGTGCCATGGACTTTCAGTGTATATGTCTTAATATTTTAATGTGTTAACTGGTTTTCTAACATAGCTATGTGAATATATATCTTATACCTCCGTGGTCCTGGAGAAATGCTACCTCGTCCGACCATGCAAGCATAAAGTTGACTTGACTTGACTTGACTATTTTAAATGGGAAATCCTTTTAAGGGTAATAGTTCACTCTTATGTAAATTATTTTAGAACCAAAAACTGGCTAAATAATCCAAACAAAGTTAATATATTAGGTACTGAAACATCAAGGTTTGTTATTAAAAAGCAATAAGTCACCTGCATAAAGAGATATTTTATGTTCAATTTCACATCTAGTTGGAGAGCCACATCTAAAGGTTCCAGTACTATATCAAAAAGCAAAGGACTTAACCGGCAATCTTGCCGCATTCCACAATTAAGGCTAAACATTTTAGATTACTGTAAATTAGAATTAATTAAAGCCATAGGGCATGAATAAATAATTTAATCCATTTAATGAAGTCTGAATCAAAAGTAAATTTTTCTAAGATAGGAAATAGAAACTCCCATTCCACCCAATCAAATGCTTTCTTAACATCTAATGAAAGAACACAGTCATTCGCTTGGGTGGAAAGTAAATATAAAATATTCAATAGTCATTGTAAGTTATAATAAGAATAGTGATTTTAATAAAACCAGTTTGATCGGAGTCAATAATTAGTACTACAATATTTTCTTTTCTATGTGCTAAAAGCTTGGATAGAATCTTCATATCAACATTAAGTAATGAGATAGGTCTATAAGATGTACATTCTGTTGACTCTTCCCCTTATTTTAGGATACGGGATATACAACTCTCATTAAATGATAAGGGAAGCTTCTCATCTTTAAATAAATCACTCAACACTAAGCTTAAGTGGGGTACAAGCCAATTGGAGAAAGATTTATAAAATTCAACAGGAAAATCATCTGGTCCTGGAGGTTTACCAGACTGTAGTGAGGAAGTAGCCACAGCTATATCCTCCTGTGAAGTAGGTTTTCCCAGGCTTGAACATCTGTCTCGAGAAAGCACAGGTAAATTCAATCGATCTAGGAATTCCACATTGAAGCATGATCATTATTAAATTCAGAGGTTAGCGTAAAATTCTCTAAATGTCTCCTTCATTCTGAAATAATCTGTTGTTATTTCATCATCTTTCATCCAAATTGTATTTATTTGGATTTTTTTTAGCAGAAATTCCTTTTAATTGTCCAGCTAGTAACTTACTAGATTTGTCCCCATGAATATAAAAATGACTTCAACTTCTTAACAATTGCTATTCAATTGGATAGGTAGAGAGAAGCTCAAATTTAGTTTTAAGTTCTACTCTTCTCTTGTATAAATCTGGATTTTTATTTTGAGAAAATTGTAAATCAATTTGCTTAATCTGATTGATTAGTTCTAACCTCTTCTTGTTAGTCTTCTTCTTAATATTAGCAGTATAAGAAATAATTTGTCCTCTTAAATACACTTATATTGTGCCCCAAACAATCAAGTTGGATATTGTTGGGGAGGAGTCAGTAATCTGATGTGTTTTTTTTTCACAATACCATTGATGTGTTGAATCCTGGAAAGATCCTCTGAGATACTGACTCCTAAGAACTTAATTTGCTCACCCTCTCCACCTCTGATCCCTGATGGATTTGAGGAAGTGATGTCTTACAAATCCTCAATGATTGTGGTCTGGAGGTGAAGAATTCCATGATCCAATTACACAGTGAGGTGTTGAGTTCCAGGTCTTGGAGTTTTCAGATCAGTTTTGAAGGGATAATGGTGTTAAATGCCGAACTGTAGTTGATAAAGTGCATCCTTATGAATGTATCTTTACTGTCCAGGTGTTACAGGGCTTTGTGTAGAGCCAATGAGATGTAGCTACGATAGATGAACTTGAATGTATCCATGTTACTGCTCAGACAGGAGCTGATATGCTTCAACACCAGCCTTTCAAAACATTTTATCACTGTTGACGTAAGTGCTACTGGTTAAGAGTCATTAGGTCATGTTGCGGCACTCTTCTTGGCCACCGCCTGTTGGAAATAATTGGGTACACACACTTTTCTAAGATTCAGTTAGCTATATTTTAACCTAATATTACCTCTGAATGCATAACTGAGGAAGGTGCCTTGTATCATATGTTTTGGCCATGTCCTTCTCTCTTTAATTTTTGGCAAAGGGTATTTCGCACCTTATCGTAAGTTCTTAATATTAATTTGACTCCTAGCCCTTTCATTGCTATTGTTGGAGTGAGTGGGCCAATAAATTTAATACTGACTTCTTCACAATGCCATGTAGTGGTTTTTACTTCCCTCGTCGCTAGAAGGGTCATTTTGCTGAGAGAGAAAGATGCTGTCCCTCCCACTCAGACTCAGTGGTTGTCAGATGTGATGGGATATCTGTCTCTAGAAATAAATTAGGTGTTCTACTACCGCAATGGATTTTAACTTTCTTTCTTTTTGGTGTCCTTTTCCCAATTACTTTCAAAATTTGTAGATTATTCATCTGTTTTTTTTTAATTACCCCATATTTATTATTAGTAGTAGTGCACTCCTTCACTTGGCTGGCAACCCTCATAGGGTGTGGTTTGATTCTGAGTTTAGGAATATATGGGTTTTTTTTAAACTTTTTTTCCATTTAATAACATTGTTTCATATGTACCTTTTTCTTTGATATTAACTGACATTATTATTATTAGTATACAATACGTATCCATGTATTTTGCATATGTTAAAACCAATAAAATGATTGAAAAAGAAGAAACAGGAGGGTATCACGGCCTGCTAGAGTGAGATATTGAAGGTATCCGTGAATACATTGGTAAGTTGAACAGCACAAATTTTTAATACTTGGCCAGCTACTCCGTTCGGGCCCGATGCTTTCCACAGATTCACTCTCCTGAAGGCCGCACGCCTGTTATCCTCAGCTACAGAGAAGATGGGGTCATCAGGTGTAATGGGGGGATGCTGAGAGGGTAGTTCTTCACTGTTTCTGTCCATTGAAAGCATCTATTGGGAACTCAGTCGTCGGAGAGGAGCAGAAATCACCAAGGATTCACACTACCCAGCACAAACTCTGTTTTCGATGCTACCTTCAGGAAAGAGGTATAGGTGCCACAAGACTCACACCTCCAGGTTCAGGAACAGCTGCTACCCCTCCACCATCAGACTCCTCAATCAGCAACTCAGTTAAGAGCTCTTACTTTTGCACTTTACTGACTATTGTTTCTCTCTCTATATTCTACAGTCAGTTTATTTAGGTTTCTTTATTTATTTACATGTGTAGGTTGAGTACACTTTTTTGAACTGCTAATAAGTGGTAATTCTGCCTCACCCGCAGGAAATAGAATCTTATGTAATGTCATGTATGCATTCTAATAATGAATATGACATCTAAAATCTAAATCTGAATTTTCTCTAAACAAAATGGTCATCTTTTAAATGAATGAATAATATGAAATAAGCTTCTTCGCTCCAAGGTCTTGTCTGTATAATGACCTAGGGATCTAGTGCATTGGAGCCCTGAGACAGGAACTGGGCCCATATGCATGCCAAACAATGTGGGACATCTGTGCCATCAATGCTGGATGCAAGATAATACTGGATTACGAAAGAGCAATCAAGAGATGCAACTTAAGCTATTTAACCATAGATAATCCAGCCAATGTGCCTCGTGGAGTCATAAAACCAAATAAATATATGTGAAGGAATAAACATAGTCAAGTTGGATTTTCAGAACTAGAATTTAAGAGATCAATTTCAGGTTGTAGGGCATTCTGGTTTAAAGTTTGAGGAGTAAGGCTCCTGTGGCTCTGAGAGTGCAATTATATGCTTGGAATGGCTGTTGTAAGGACCCAGTGGAGGCTACTTCACCATCAGGCACGCTCTCTGATACACTTGGGGCGGCACGGTTGGCGTAACAGTGCAACATTTTTACAGCATCAGCGATGGGGACCAGGGTTCAAACCCCGTGCTGTCTGTAAGGAATTTGTACGTTCTCCCTGTGTCTGGGTGGATCTTCCCCAGCGGCTCAGGTTTCCTCCTACCGTTCAAAACGTATTGGGGGTTTAGGTTAATTGCATGTAAATTGGGTGGCACGGACGCGTGGACCAAAATGGCCTGTTACTGGGCTGTACGTCTAAATTTTAAAATTTAATTTAATTCCCTTCAGGTAAAAGATTCATGAGTTTGGAAATACACCTCTAGATTCAAGGATAGTTTCTTCTATTATCGGATTTTTGAGTGGATGCTCCATTAATATAAGATCATGTTTTAATTTTAACTCTATTCCCTGTACTTTTGTTTCATGTCACACTATATCTTGTATTTTTACTTTAGTGCAACACTGTCTTTACTTCAGTTCATCCCATTGCACTATGTAGAGGTTGACTTGTCTAGATAGCAAGCAAAAAGAAATTCAATTCAGTCCTGCTATTGGAAGTTGGAAACCACTGATAGAATTTTTTAGTTGGTTTTTTTTCCAAGG
Organism: Narcine bancroftii; assembly: GCF_036971445.1. Classification (NCBI taxonomy): domain Eukaryota; kingdom Metazoa; phylum Chordata; class Chondrichthyes; order Torpediniformes; family Narcinidae; genus Narcine; species Narcine bancroftii. The sequence goes on from NC_091471.1 coordinate 32,085,975, forward strand.
TTTTTTTGGGCATCGCACTAATTGAAAAATTCTGCTCTAATTGAGGGCAACTGTGAATCGTTTTCTTCAACTGCTGCATTTTCTGCAGAAGCACCTTGGTACAGCTGATCTTAATAGATTGCTGAAAGCATGGAATCACATTTAAGGACGGAGATTTCCTGCCTTATTGCATGTGAGAGAATTAGTACACTATCCCAGTAGTGACATGGACACCATTAATTATGTTAATTCATCATTCTAGATTTATTTAATTAACTAATTTTTAATTTACCCAGTTGCTGTGGTGGGATCTGGATTCATATCTCAATATCATTAATCCAGGATTCTAGATTACAAGGCCAGTAATAGAACCATAATACCACCTCAGATGTCAAACAGATTTAATTGCAGGGAGGAGAGTTTAAGTTATAGTCTGCCAGGACCAACATGAGGATAAGAGAATATTTAAGCAGGACTTGGTATGAAAGAGGGCATATTCTTCATGGAGAAGAGCTGAAATGCAGGGAGCCAATCATAAAACTTTGGAATAATCAGGGTTGATGTTGATGCCTTCGGCCCACAATGTTGTACCAACCTATATAAACCTACTCAACATCTAAACCTTCTCTACTTCATGCCCATAAACTTCTATTTTTCTTGCCCGTCCAAGAGTCTTTTAAATGCCCCTATTGTACCAGCATCCACCACCACCCCCTGCAATGCATTCCAGGCACCCACCCACTCCTCTCTGGGTAAAATACTTACATCTCCCTTCCTCTCCTTGCTTTGTACAGATTTCCTCTGGTATTTGCTACAGCCGCCCTGGGAAAAAGGTTCTGGCTGCCTCTACTTTGGTGGGAGACAGGCTGAAAATGGAAAAAGAACCAAAGCAGGGGAAGGAAAAGTAAGTCCTTTTGGTGCAGAGGGCATTAGATAAGAAATCCTAATGGAAGGCGTGTAGTGAACTGTATGTTAGGATGTGAACAGATTCATTCAGGCTGAGAATGGGTGTAGGAGGAGAGATGAGAAAACGGTTTTTTTACGCAAAGTTATCCCAGAGATATTTCTGTTAGTGGCTGAAATCGAAAGCTGAAGTGAGGCCCTGCTCATCAGTAGATTGATATTTAATCATAGCTGAATGATTTCCATTTCTAAATTCACAGGAAGAAGCACTGTTCATGACTATAAACACAGTTCAGTTGCACTTAGGAGAGCAGGGTCTACTCTGAAGAATTTCCCAGCTATAATGCTTGTCAAATCACAGTGTCGATCCTGCAGGCTTGGGTGGGCAGGTTGTCAAACAGGAAGGGGAAAGGACTACTCTTTTTAAAATTAAATCTCCAATTACCTCAGCATGTAGAGTATGTTGCCTTTTTTCAAAGTTCTGTCTTTTCCTTCTCTGCCAGCTCAGTTTCTTTAATCCTATCCCTGGTGTATTTTTCTGAGAGGAATTTAGTGCTTGCACTTACATCCCAGATAATCATGGCCCCAAATTTTCCTGCATCATAACTGGAAGGCTAAAAGTACATAAAACACCCAGTGCAGCAGCCCAGAAGCAGTGAGCACAGAAACAGATGCATGTTGGCAGGGGTCTAAGCTATAATGAAAGTGGAAGAAATCCAGGCATTTCCCCCCAGGAGCTGAGATTCTTGGACCATTTTATAGAGACTTTGAGGATACAGAGGAAGTTCATTTAGATTTGTTCAACAAATCGAACTGTTCATTGAATGGATATAACACAAATATGAGCTAAGAGTGGAATAAACCTTCAGAGAGAACAGTGCAGATAGATTCCTGGAAACAGTGAAAGCTATCGAGGAAAGAATATTTGTATCATATAGAATTTTCCCAAGGTAAGAGGGGAAAATTTAAATAGGACCTAAGGGCCTAAAGGAACCAACTGCCAGATGAAGTGATCCAGATGGGGGCAATTCAAAAGGTACTGAGTCAGATACATGGAGAGGCGTGGGCCAAATGAAGGCAAATGGGACTAGATTGAGTAGATGACTTGGTTGGCATGGAGACGTTGGACTGAGCAGCCTGTTTCCATGTTGTAAAATGAACATGTAAAATCCTACAAACTATTCAGTTCCTGTGAGGGCAGGTTTGTAGCCACTGGAATTGAAGTATTGGATAACGATCTGGAATAGTAACACTGTTAAGCCACCTGTAATCTCCATGTGGTCGCCATCCTCCATTTTGTTTTGGGACCATGTGTAATGGGGATGATCATGGGCTGTCAGACCTATGAATTATGCCTAGTTCCTCCATTTTGGCAAACTCATCTTTAGCTAACCGCAGTTTGTCTGGCAGCAAATGACACGCATTCACATGATTAGGAGGGTCCTTAATACAAATGCAATGAGTAACACCATGCTTTGCAGTGGAGGCAGAAAATTGTAGAGCAGTAATCTCAGGGAAATCTTCCAACAGCTTGGAGAATTCATCTACTGATTTAACTAATGTTTGGAATCTTAGGGCAGGGGTATAGGTATCTGCCAGAGGAATGGTCTGAAAAGTAGTTCCATCTATTAGCCAATATTCTTTTAAGTCGATGAGGAATGAATGAGCCAACAAAGGTCAGGATACTGCTGCTATAATAAATGACCAAGTGTAGAGATAATTCTCGAACTTGACATTCATCTTCCAGGCGCCAAAGGTCGGAATGTTGGAACTGTTAACTGCTCATAGTTGCAGGTCCGTAGTAGGATGGCATTTGTCAAAACCAATTGGTGGAAATACACTAACTTCTGAACCCATCTCCACCAGAAATTTTCCTTCGGACAACTGGTCCCATACATACAGTAGGCTTGCAGATTTGTCACCAACCGCTGCAGCCCTTACTGGCAGTTAGCCTGGATGTTTCCCACAAACGAGCAGGGTGGAAGGCATTTGCAGGCATTTACTCCCCAACACCTGTAATAATAACACCAAGACGAGGTGTCCACAGACTTCTTGCCCATTTTGGGGCATTGTCTGTTTGTAGGAAGTAATGTGCTAAGAGCACTAGAGTGTGACATGGGGTCAGTATCGGAGGGGTTGGTTGCGCAGACTTGTTTTTCCTGGCTGTGATCTTTAGCCAGCCAGAGAATGTCAGCCTCAGTTGCTACAGCTCTTGGGTCTTCAAATGAACATGGATAACAAAAGCCTAATATCATCTGACATTCTTTCTAAAACGAGCTGCTCAAATAGCTGATTGGAACAGCATTTTGTCCATTTGTTCTGAAGGGGCGTGGTCTCCCAACCCATCGAGGTGTAGTAGTTTGGCTGCTCTTTCCCTATGGGACATACCATATACATGCAATAAAAGTGCTTTTAAAGCATCATACTTGCTGGAACATGGAGGATCCTATAGGAAGTCACTGACCCTCTTAACGACGGCCTGGTCCAGGGCACTGATGAGATGGTAATAACGAGTGGCATCCAATTTGACTTTGCGAAGGTGAAGTTGTGCTTCAGTCTGTTGGAACCTCAGTTCAGGCTCAGCCATCAAGAAAGGTGGCAGCTTCGCAGCGACGGCTGCGGAGTCCATGTTTGTCCAAATGTACATTTTTGGACTCGTCAGGGGTCACCAATTGTAGCCACTGGAATCCTAGTGGACACAATGAAATAACCACACAAGGCATTTCTTCAGTGAGTCAAACGGATTTACTGTTCAGAACGCGCGCAAACTTTTAAAAGCCCGAATCACGCACCCAACACGTGTTGACATCATCAAGCACTGACATCACGTAGCCGGTTTGATGCCCTCTGGGAGTTGTAGTGCCACCATAGCGCCACTACAAGTTCATTCATTTAACTATACTGGTAATCTATGTCTCCATTGCATGGCACTCCATTGAAGCATTGCACTGTTTCCAACAATGTTATTAGCAAAAGCATCTTCATAAACATTTTAGCACATTGATTAAACATTAAGAAAACATTGTTTTTAACTCTTTTAGACAAACAATACTTTCAATCTTATTTACCTTGAAACTTTGTTCCCCTACAATACTGTAGGTTATTATTTTGGAGCAAAACTTTATCCACACCTACCTGTTCTCTGAGAGAGCAGGAAGAGCACCTCCTGTAGCATTCAGTTCCTGATGGCCACCTGATCAGTGCCCCCTGACCACTCAAATTAGAGAAGTATTAAGGAAAACAGACATTTGTACCAAGAGCAAAAGGATCATAGAATATACAAACTTCCCCACTCATTTGCCAAGCTAATCTCCACTATCCCAACTGTGGCAGAGTCCACAAATCCTCATTGGGCTCTTCTTTCAGCTCTGAACAGAATGAGGGCAAAAACAAGGCATTCTCGACTCCAAGGAAAAGAAAGCAAAGTGCTGGTGGATTTTGTGATCATCATTTTATGTGGTTTGTGTGCTCCTGTGGAAAATGTGGAAAGATCAGACGTCTGTACTCTGAGATGAAATATAATATTTGCAGATGTTGCAGTTGTTTCATGCTTTCTTCTGCTCTTTGTCCCATTATTGCTGGCTATCAGAGCAAAAGCATGTCTCATTCCTCTAATTAGTTCCAACCAAATCTCTGGGTACCTTAAGTAACCAACCTGTCAGGAAAAGAGATTAGGATCGTACCCAGATCGCTAGCATTGTGAGGCGGTAGCTCTATCTCCTACACCTTTGTCCCATGGGATGGCATTGAGTTCCAGTGTCTTGGAAGCACTTTATATTATTTGCATCCCTCACTTTGCACAATTGTCCAATGTTTGCTGCTCGATTCTCGATGTTAGTCATGTTCTCATGGTAGCAACTCTGTCTAAAGATCCTGGGGAATCACGTTCCACTGCATAAAGCAGACTGATGCTCCAATGCAGTACAAGAGAGTCAGAGATGTCATTGCTGTGATAAGATGGTAAACCAAGGCCATCTCAGATGAGCATAAAAGATCTTGTAAAGCAGGGAATAAATCTGCTTAATGCTTTGGACATATATTTAACACTTGATATTTAATACGAATGTATGAAATGGTTGCAGTATTTTTTCACCCATCGATATGGCTGAACCTGCAACATGATCACCTCCATGACATTCCTACCTATAATGCTTTCTTCCTCCTCAATGCTCCTCGAGAATTCCAACTGCTTTTCCAACCAATTCATGTGGATTGAGAGCATCTGCACCAGAAAAACACTTCATGCAGATGGAGTTATCAGACCCCTGACTTTGCCCTGATTTCCCACATCCCTCATACAAATCCACTGACTACTATTTCTACCTCCAAATTTAATTCTGAGTGAAAAGAAAGTAAAAGGAAAGAATTGGTTACCACTCAGCCTCCTCACTGAAGCCTCGCTGGTCAAAGCCTCTGCATTTAGACGTCAAGCACACTACTTCAAACTCTTAAAAAGGCCTTTAGCATATCTCTCTTTTACATAGTTGACCTTACTCACTAGAGCTTGATCTAATTTTTAATTTGGAGATACAGCATGGTAACAGGCCCTACCGACCCACGAGCCAGTGTCGGCCTCTAATACACCGTGTAACCAAAAAAAACCCCATAAGTTTTTGGAAAATCTGGAACACCCAGAGGAAACCCACGCAGATACAGAGACACTGTTTGCTTTGCTCCAACCAATTTATTTTTTTATGACAATATGTAAACTCCCAGTTCTCATACCATATTTGTCAATTATTAATTAACCTTCCCTCGTGCATCAAAAAACAACGTGGAGACAAGGAGTATGACCTCATCTTCAGCAGAGCGTGTTAAACGTGCAATGTAGTGGCATGTGGGAGTTGCTTCCAAATTCCCTTTCACTGCATTCAATGGAAATACATTTCAGAATGAAAGGACACATTACTGTGTCCCAGCATGCAGCTGAGAAGGATATTTTACCAATGGAGCTTTCACTCTAGCAGTGGTCTGACCAGGGTTCCAAGTACGCTTAATTTATCGAAGCTGCCCTTATCAGCTGTAATGGCAGCCACAGGAAATATGAATGCACTCCAGAACTGGGCGGCAGGTAGTTCAAATGAGTGCACATGATGTTTACATTTTTTTTAAATATATTTTTCTGGTTCTGGGCATCACCAGGCAGGTGAGCAGTGGTTCTCATTCATTTTCTTTCCATTCACATGCCACATTAATTATTCCCTAATCCATAGGTGCTCTGTGATTAGTAAGGGATTGCTTAAAGTGGTATGTGGGTGGGAAGAAAAAGTTTGAAAACCGCTGCTTTAATCGTACTTAATTGGCTCGTTATGTGCACGGTTTCATAACTCCAAAGGAAATGGACCAATGACAATTTTATCAAGCAAAATACTTCAGTAACAATTGGGTCTAGAGCAGTGATTCTCAACCTTCCCTTCCCACTCAAATACCACCTTAAGCAATCCCATACTAATCACAGAGCACCAATGGCACAGGGATTAGTTAGTAAGTGGAAAGGAAAAGGTTGAGAACCATTGGGTTAGCATTTATTACAACCCTAATATAACTTGCTTGATCATCTCAGACCCAACAGGAAACAGAGTATGGAAGATATAACAACGAATTACAGGGTTTAATGCTATGGATTCAACATTATATAATTTATACAAATAACTTGGACAAAAGCACCAGAACATTTGTTAATCCTTCTCTCTCTCTCTCTCTCTCTCTCTCTCTCTCTCTCTCTCTCTCTCTCTCTCTCTCTCTCTCTCTCTCTCTCTCTCTCTCTCTCTCTCTCTCTTTTTAATTCCATTCTCTTAAAAATACACCAGACTACTTGGTTTCCTTATTTAATTTGGTTGGTGCAGCAGAATGCACTCAAGCAGATTGGAATTACCAAGTAACTGCCTTTTTTGTAGAATGACCATGGCACATTAAACTTATGTGGAAGCCATTTGCTTGGCCAATTTTGCAAGTTAGAGCTGTTCCAAGAGCTCTTTAGTGGCTGAGTCTGTGTAATTATAGATATTAATGCTAATCATAGTCTTTGTGGGAAGAGTGGCGTTTTTGCAGTTGGTGAAAATAATTACTGAACACCCTTTGACAGTCGCTGCATTCACTTTGCTTCAGACGCAGGCTCTGTTGATGGCGGCATTTGTCACCCATTCTTGGCTGACCTCAGCAGGTGCTGATGAACCGCCTTCTCGAAGTACCAATTATCTTTGCAAAATGAACGTCATGCTCAATCATTTCCAGAGGACATCATGGCAAGTAAATAGAAGTGGAAATTTCACTGGAACTCTCCCAATCGCCAGCACAAATGCTGCAGATATTTAACTTGATAGTTTAATGAAAAGTGCAAAGTGAAAACACAAAAATCTGGATAAACTCAGCAGGTCATACAGTGTCCTTTATGTACCAAAGATAAAAATACATAACCGACATTTTGGGTTTGAGCCCTTCAGCAAGATATGAGAGAATGTCGATAGGCGTCGTAAAGGACACTGTTTGACCAGCTGAGTTGCTCCAGCTCTGTGTTTTTACTTCAACCATAGGGTCTACAGATTTTCGTAATTTACTTCTGAGAAGTTCAAGGTGATTTGTTTTGGTCCAAAATAAAAATCAGCTCAGGAAGTATTAAACAAATTGTACAATTCTCACAGGGAAGTGAGGACAGAGACATAACTGGCTGCAGGTGGAAGCAGAAGGTTGGATGGTTTCCTATTTATTGATGACACAGGCATCGCATGCAATGCCTTTTGTTGAATTTCCCTTGAGAAGCTGGTGCTTGAAGCACTCCCTCCCACCACATTGATTGTTTGAGTATTCATAGAAGATTAAACATAGAAATCTATAGCACAGTACCTTCAGTCTAATGCTGTTCTAACTTAATAACCTACTCTAACAACTGCCTACAAATTTCATACTGCATAATCTTCAGTTTTTCTCAGCTCCATCTCCCTACCTAAGAGTCCCTTAAAAGATCCTACTGTACCTGCTGACTCTCTGTGTGAAGAATCTGCCTCTTATATCAGAATCAAAATCAGGATTTGATGTTTTATGGCATCACAGGGCAAACATACATATTACAAGCATCTTATGACAATAATATTGCACAAAAGGTAAGGCAGTGTCTTTGGTTCGTTGATTATTCAGGAATCTGATGGCAGCAGGAAGAAGCTGTCCTTGTGCGGTTGAGTGCTCATCTTTAGGCTCCTGTATGGTAGCAGAGTGAAGAGGGAATGGCCTGGGTTGTGGGGGTTCTTTGAGGATAGAGCTGCCCTTTTTAAGATACCACCTCATGTTCTCAATGGAATGAAGATGTCTCTGTCACTGTGATTCACAGGCCAAGTTAACAGTCCTCTGGAGTTTATTCTTGACCTGAGAGTTGGCACCTGCATACCAGGCAGTGATGCAATTAGCCAGGATGCTTTCAACAGTACACCTGTAGAAGTTTACAAGAGTTAGTGACATACTGAATTTCCTCAGGCACATCATAAAGTATAGCCACTGGCAAGCCTTCTTTGCGATTGCATCAACATGGAGGCTCCAGGGAAGATCCTCGGGGATGTTGACACCCAGGAATTTGTTCTTGACCCTCTCCACTACTGAGTACTGGGTCGGTCATGTTCCCCTGACTTCCAGCTGAAGACCACAATCATCTCTTTAGTTTAACTGACTGATGTGCTATTAATAACTCCAAAGACTAGACGTTACCTGACTGATAGGCTTTTAATGCCATAAACAGAAGGCATATATCATGTTGTTGACCCAAGTCTCAAGCTTGTTCTGGGGGAGGGGTTATGGCATTGCCACTTTTATTAGGGGAATCAAGGGGGAGGTGCCAAGGCACAATCAGTAAGGGGAGGACCACCCACAAATAGTATTAACAATGGTTCCACAACACTAATGTTGAGCGCAAGGTTGTTGTCATTACACCGTTCAATGAGCTGTTGTGATTCTGTTGACAACTGTAGTGTCATTGGCAAACTTGTAGATGGCATTAGAATTTTGACTGGTCACACAGTCATGGGTGTATAACAAGTAGAGCAGTGGGCTAAGCACACATCCTTGGGGTGTGTTGATGATCAGTGAGGAGGACACACTGTTTCCAATTTGTACTGACTGTGGTCTTGGATCCAGTTGCGAGGGGTGGGGGGGGGGGGTGAGAGGGTGGTACAGAGGCCTAGAGTTTGTAGCTTCTTGACCAACACTGAGGGAATAATGGTATTGAAGGCAAAACTGTAGTCTATGAAGAGCAGCCGTATGTATGAATTGCTGTTTTTGAGATGATCCAGAGCTGAGCAGAGAACCAGCGATATTTCATCTGCTGTGGACCGATTGTGACAATGGGTGAATTGCAGAGGGTCCTGATCTTTGCTTAGGTACATGTTAATTCTGGCCATGACCAGCCTCTCAAAGCATTTCATCACAGTAGAAGTTAGTACTACTGGGCGGCAGACATTGAGGTGGCTCACACTATTCTGCTTGGGTACTGGGATGATCGATGCCCTTTTGAAGCTGGTAGGAACCCCTGACTGCCACAATAAGAGGTTGAAATGTCCATGAACACTCCCGTTGATACCCTTCCAGATACGCCATTAGGGTCCGATGTCTTGCGAGTGCTCACCCTCTTGAATGATGTTCTGATATTGCTCTCAGAGACAGATATCACAGGGTCCTCGGCATTACTGATGATTCAAGTCAGCATTGTCTTGTTCGTACTCCTAAGCAACTTAAAATTATGTTATCTTGTGTTAGCCATTTCAGACCTGTGAAAAGGCCTCTGGCCATCTACACGATCAATGTCTCTCATCATCTTATACATCTCTTTCAGGTCATCCCTCAAGGAGAAAAGACCAAGTTCGTGTGCCTATCCTCATAAGGTATTCTCTCCAATCCAGACAACATTCTTGAAATTCTCCTCTCCATCTTCTCTGCAGCATCCACATCTTTCCTGCAATGACGTGAGCAAAACTGCACACAATATTCCAAGTGGGGTGGAACCAAGCTCCTATATAGCTGTAACATTACCTCACAACTGTTGAACTTGATCCCATGGTTAATGAAGGCCAACACACCATACACCTTCTCAACAAAAATACCCTCAACCTGTGCAGCAGCTTTGAGTGTCCGAGGGACACAAACCACAAGATCTCTCAGTCCTTCTGTCCTGCTCAGAGTCCTACCATTAACATTGTGTTCTGCCTTCAAACTTGACCTATCAAAATGAACCACCTTGCACTTTTCTGGGTTAAACTCCATCTGCCACTTCTCAGCCCAGCTCTGCATCCTATCAATGTCGCTTTTTAACCTTTGGCAATCCTCCAGGCTACACGCAACGCCAACAACTTTCATGTCTTGACTGTGATATATTTTCATGTTTTTGTGGAGGGCCACTTGAAGAGGAGAGTTCTTTTTATACACTGTCCCAGCTGTCGGAAGGGCACGTTGTAGCCACATTGTAACCTGGATGACATTGATCTCCCTGAATGATGCTGGTGCTACACCCACCCCGGCAAGTGGAGAATCTTTCATAACATAGAATAGGGGCAGTAGTGGCCCACTCAGTGCATCAGGTGTGCCCTGTCACAAAATGCCAGCCCCACCCCCTCATCTGCGCCAGTTTTCCACAGCCGTCAGTACCCTGATCTTTCAAAAATATCATCACAGACCTGACTTTTTGCCCATGTGTTGTAATTACTCAATTGCCTTTTTGAAGTTATTTTTCCCACCACACTGTCACGCAGTTTCCAGATCAAAGCCATCTACTACGCAAAAATAAATGGTTCCTCAACTCACATCTGCTTCTCTGCTCCATTACCTTAAATCAGTGAACTCCATCTGTGACAATTTCTCCTTATTTATTCAATTACACAAAATCCTGTGGAATTCCAAACGTCTTCATCAAATTTATCCTCTGCCTTTTCTGTTGTGTAACGAGAACAATTCAATTTTTAAAAGTGCTCCCATTGTCCCAACTCAAAACTTAAAAGGCAATAAGGTGCTTTCATGTTAGAATGAATTGAATTGTTTTTGTCGGGTGTACGGAGATACAGTGGAAAAGTTGTGACGTGTGTGCTGTCTAAGCAAGACATTATCATAGGAATGCCTCAACAGTAGTGCAGGAATAAAGGGCAGGGGATAGTGTTACAATGAACCATGAGCACAGGATAGGGGGGTCACTGGGGTCACATAAACCACAAGTAATAAATATGGAGCAGAAGAGAAAATTAGAGTTGAACGGTGCAAGGAATCATATTTTACTATTGGGAGGTCTGTTTAAGAATCTGATAGCATGTTTTCAAACTCATGTATCCTCTGGCCGCTGAGGAGATGCGGAGAGAGGGAAGGTGCGAGAAGACAGTGTGATCTGGATGGACGTGCCTTTTAACATGTTGGCTACTTTCCTGAGTTAGCGGGAGGTGAAGATGAAATCAGAATAAGAATTTATTCCCATGAACAGGTCATGAAATTTGGTGTTTTTCAGCAGCTTTTACACAGTGCAAACATTCACAGAAACCACTTCCACAACAATAAGTTTAAAATAGAGCACGAAAAGTAAGGTGGTGTCTTTGGTTCATTTATTATTCAGGAATCTGATGGCAAGAGGGGAAGAAGCTGTCTTTGTGCTGTTGAGTGCTCGTCTTCAGGCTCCTGTACCTTTTCCCTGATGGTAGCAGAGTGAAGAGGGCGTGGCCTGGGTGGTGGGGGTCTTTGAGGATAGAGGCTGCTTTTTTAAAACACTGCCTCTTGTAGGTGTCCTCAATGGAGTAAAGTCTGGGGGAGGAGTCACGTGAGGGAGTAGTGGCCGGTAGGAGAATACCAGCCCTCTCCAGAAAAGAAGAAATAAAGTAAAGAAAATACAAGGTTCAAGAAACACAAATCATAACAAATAAAAGATAAAGTTGTAGAGAAAAGAAAGAAAATGGCACCCAAGAAGGAAAAAGTAAAAACAACGGGGAAAAAAAGAAGAAAAGACGCTGGAAGAGAAAGGAGAAGGCCTTACCTGCATGAAGAAACAGGGAGCCGTCATGGAGAAGAGAGCCCATTCTCCAAGGTTGGTGACGACCCTGCAGAGTCGCAACCCCCCCCCCCACCCCCCACCACCGCTGGACTGCAAAAATGGCTCTCAGCCAAACAAAAGCGCGCAACTGCGCATGCGCTCACTAAGGAAAAGGAGAACACCGACAGGAGGGGGGCCCAGCTGAGGAGTGGGCAGCTGAGGGATGCCTGACACCAGGGCTCTCAGCTGGAAGAAGAGGAAAGTGACAGGAACAGGAGTGATAGGAAAGAAGAGCAGAAACAGGAGGCCCAACAGATGAGTAGCCCAGAAGAAGAGGACCAACAGCAAGAAGCCAAGCAAGAAGAAGCACAAGGAAGAGAAGGAGAAGACACAAACATAGGTGCAGACACAGAAGAAAAGACCAAGATCTGCACAGAGAAATAGAAGGTAAAATAGAAGGACAGAATGTAGATTTTAAAAATTTTCAAGAACAAATGAGAGCATTAAAAGAATGGTTGACATTAGAATTTAGTGAAATGAAAAGAAAAATTAAAAATACAGAAGAAAAAGTGAGTAGAATAGAGCTGGTCATGACAGAAATAGGGAAAAGATTAGAAAATGTGGAAGAACGAGAAATGGCTGTAGAAATGGAAGTGAATTACTTAAGAAGAAAATTGGAAGAAAGTGACAAAAATCTTAGAGTCACAAGAGTTGTTAGCTCAGAAGATGGATATAATGGAAAACTATAGTAGGCGAAACAACATAAAGAAAGTGGGTCTAAAGGAAGATGAAGGCACAAATATGAAAGAATTTATAAAAGAATGGATTCCAAAGGTCCTGGGGAATGCCAGAAATACAGGAAGGAATGGAATAGAAAGGGCACACAGAACACTAGCCCCAAAACCACGAACACAGCAAAAACCAAGATCTGTTTTAGTAAAACTTTTGAGATATACGACAAGAGAAAATATACTGCAGCGGGTAAGGAAGACAATAAACCATTGGAATACAAGGTCAAAAATTTTTTTTTTTTTTTTACCCAGACATAAGTTTTGAACTATTAAAGAAGAGGAAGGAGTTTAATACAGCAAAATCGATCCTATGGAAAAAAGATTATAAATTTATGTTAAGATATCCAACTGTGCTTAAAATATTCATCCCTGGGGAGCAAAACAGACTGTTCTTGGATCCGGAGGAGGCACAAGAATTTGCAGAATGCCTGCAAGACAGAAGGAGAGAATGAAGAACAATGATAAAATACATATAAAGATGTAAAAATAATGTATATGTAAGAACTAAAGAAGGGAAAGAAAAGGGAAGAAAGGAAGTAAGGGGGAAATTTTTTTTAAAAATTATAAAAGAGCGTGAGCTTTGTTATATGTGAAGAAAAAAGTCTTTTCTGGAGGGAGTCAGGTTGGAGAGAATAACTCACTGCGAAATCAGTTGATGCTTGCAAACGGGTTCGCAATCCAAATGGAGAGGGGAGTTGTGGTTGCCTGGCAAGGGATAAGGGGCAACTCAAAGAGGGGGGTACATTTGTGGTTAAGGGAATATTAGATGTGGGGATTGTTGAAGTATTTTATGTTTTAAATGTGTTGTCATACATTGAGTTCAAAAAGGGAAAACTGAGAGATGAAAATGGGGAAAAGAGGGATGGTGGTGGTGAGGAAGTGGAAATGAGGTGTAAACAGGATATGAGATGGCCATGTTGAACTATAAATGACTATAAATATTAATGGAATACATAACCAAATTAAACGAAAAAGGCTATTAAATTTCCTGAAAAAAGAAAAAATAGACATAGCATTTGTGCAGGAAATGCATCTAGCTGAAGTGGAACATAATAAATTAAAGAGAAACTGGGTAGGGCACGTAGGGCATCATATAACTCAAAAGCCAGAGGTGTAGTTAATTAATAAAAATGTACCAATCAAAATAGAAGAGGAAATAATAGATCCAGCAGGGAGGTATGTAATGATAAAGTGTCAGATATATTCAGAATTTTGGAATTTGATCAATATATATGCACCAAATGAAGAGGATCAAAAGTTTATGCAAGATATTTTTTGACGATTGTAGATTCGCAGGGAAATATATTGATAGGAGGGGATTTTAACCTTAATTTGGATCCAATGTTGGATAAAACTGGACAAAAGATGAGCAAAGAGAATAAAGTAACCAAATTTATGGTTAAATCAATGCAGGAAATAAAACTTATGGATATATGGAGGAGGCAGCACCCAAGGGAGAAGGAATACTCATATTATTCGAGTAGGCAAAAAACATACTCAAGGTTTGATATGTTTTTGTTGTCGGCCCATATTCAAGGGAGAGTTAGGGAAAATGAATATAAAGCTAGATTGCTATCTGATTATTCACCCCTGTTATTAGCAATAGAACTGGTGGACATCCCACCAAGAACATATAGTTGGAGGTTAAACTCCATGCTACTTAAAAGTCAGGAATTTAAAGAATTTATTGAACACCAAATTAAAATGTACTTTGAAATAAATACGGAATCAGTGAAAGACAAATTTATATTATGGGATGCAATGAAAGCTTTCATTCGAGGGCAGATAATAAGTTACGTAACTAAGATGAAAAAGGACTACAATCGGGAAATAGAACAGTTGGAAAGGGAGATAGTAAGTACAGAAAAAGAATTAGCAACAAGGGACAATATAACAAAAAGAAGAGAATTGGTGGACAAAAAAATAAAATATGAAACATTAAAAATGTATAAGGTGGAGAAGAACATAATGAAAATAAAGCAAAAGTATTATGAGCTCAGAGAAAAAACACACAAAATATTAGCCTGGCAACTTAAAACAGAACAAGCTAAAAGAACTGTATTGAGCATCAAGGGAAAAAGATAAACAAATTACATATAATCCAATGGAGATTAATGAGAACTTTAAGGAATTTTATGAACAATTATACCAAACTGAGAATGAGGGGAAAGATGATAAAAATAGAAGAGTTTTTAGCTAAAATTGAACCACCGAAATTGCAAGACGAGCAAAACAAATTGATAAAACTATTTGAAATAGAGGAAGTACAGGATATATTAAAAAAAGCTGCCGAACAATAAAATGCCTGGAGAGGATGGATTCCCAATAGAATTCTATAAAACATTTAAAGAGTTATTAATTCCTCCTCTCCTGGAAGTAATGAACCAGATAGAAGAAACACAAAACTTGGCAGATTCATGGAAGACAGCAATAATTACAGTAATACCAAAGACGGGGAAGGATCCACTAACACCAGCATCATTTAGACCAATATCTCTACTTAATTCAGATTATAAGATAATAGCAAAATTATTAGTAAACAGATTGGCCGACTGTGTACCAAAAATAGTAAAACAAGATCAAACTGGATTTATTAAGAAAAGACAAACAGCGGATAATGTCTGTAAATTTATTAATCTAATTCATGCAGTTCAAGGAAATAAGAAGCCAACAGTGGCTGTAGCTTTAAACGCAGAAAAAGCCTTTGACAGGGTAGAATGGAATTATTTATTCAAAGTACTACAGAGGTTCAATCTACCAGAAAAATATATTAATTGGATTAAAGCATTATATAATGAACCATTGGCAAAGTTAACAGTAAATGGATATGTATTGAACCAATTTAAATTAAGTACGTCAACTAGACAGGGATGTCCACTATCTCCCTCACTGCTTGCTTTAGCAAAAGAACCATTGGCAGAACTGATAAGAACAGAAAATAAAATAAATGGGATAAAAATAAAGGAGAAGGAGTATAAAATCAGTTTATTTGCAGATGGCATCATAGTATACTTAACAGAACCAGAAATATCAATAAAAGAACTACATAAGAAATTGAAGGATTATGGAGAAATATTGGGGTACAAGATCAACACAAATCAAAGTGAAGTGATGCCAATGAGTAATGTGGATTATACAGAATTTAAAAAAGAATCACCATTCAAATGGCAAACACAAGCAATCCGATACCTCGGTATTAAATTAGATAATAATTTAAGCCACCTGTACAAATTAAATTATTAGCCACTAATAAAGATATTGCAGGAAGACTTAGAACATTGGAAAGAATTACCACTAACATTGATAGGGAGGGTAAACTGCATTAAAATGAATGTCTTCCCAAGGATATAATACTTATTTTAATCATTACCAATTCCCTTAACATAGAAATTCTTTAATGAACTAAAGAAAATAATAAGAAAAATTTTATGGAAAGGGGGAAAACCAAGGATAGAATTAGATAAATTAACAGAGAGGTACAACCAAGGTGGTTTGCAGTTACCAAACTTTAAAAATTATTGTAGAGCAGCACGATTAAGGTATTTATCAGATTTTTATCAGACAAGGGAAAAACCAGATTGGACTAAGATAGAGCTAGATAAAATAGGGGAGAAGGTACCGGAACATATACTTTATAAGTGGGATGAAAAGCTGGTATTTTATAAAAGCTTACCAGTATTACATCATTTACTCAATATATGGAAGAAGATTCACTTAGAAAGGAAAAAAACAAATTACGAAATACCAAAATTATTATTGACGCAAAATCAACTAATCCCTTTTACAATAGATAACCTTTCCTTTGGAGAATGGGAGAGAAAAGGGATCAAAAGAATAGAAAATTGTTTTTTGGGAAATAATTTATTAACATTTGAACAAATAAAGTATAAATATGGAATAACTCATGGTACAATGTTTGCATACCACCAACTGAAAACCTACTTAAAGGATAAATTGGGAAACAGACTGAGATTACCAGAAGGAAGTAGCTTTGAATATGTGATTACAGACACAATGATAATAAAAGATTTATAACAAACATGTACATGCAAGAGAAAGAGAATGAGGAAATAAGCTCTAAACTCAAACAAAAGTGGGAAAAAGATTTAAACATAAAGAAAAAATGAAACATGGGAAAAGTTATGCTCTGGAACTATGAGAAATACAATAAACAGGAGGTTACACATGATACAATATAATTGGTTACACAGGCTATATATCACGCCACAAAAGTTAAATAAATGGGATCCAACATTATCAGATAGATCTTTTCGCTGTAAGAAGGAAACGGGAATAACAGTACATGCAATCTGGGCATGTGAGAATGTGAAAAAGTTTTGGGAAGATCTAAATCAGGTATTAAATAAAATCACAAAAAGCAACATACCAAAAAATCCAGAGATCTTTCTTCTAAGTAATATAACTAAGGAATTAGGCCTCAAAATGGATGAAGCACAAAAAAGATTTATTATGATAGCCTTAGCTGTAGCAAAAAAATGTATAATATCAACTTGGAAATCAGAAGAGAGCCTGAGAGTCCAGGAATTGTACATGGAAATGAATAAATGTATTCCATTGGAAAAAATAATATATAATTTAAAATATAAAGTCACATTACTTGAACAAATTTGGGAACCGTACATGGAACACAACAGGGAGGGCCTACCGCGCTCGGACCTCCAACCCCTAAAATGATAGAATGAGAAAAAGACGAAATGAACTGACCCAGTATGTAAAAGTAGACGACACAATCTTCTTGTTTATTTTCATTGTGTGATGACATTGTTTAATGGTTTTATTGTATTGTATATGTTGAACATTTAATGGGTTTGGAGGGGGGTGGGAAGAGGGGGAGGGAAGGTAGGGGGGGAAAAAAGGAAGAAAATGCCCACTGTGTATATTTAAGAGGGAAATGTTTGTATGTATTTTGATTGATATGGTTCACAATGTGAAAAATATATATTTTTTTTTAAAATGGAGTGAAGTCTGATGCCTGTGATATCGCAGGCTGAGTTAACAACCCCCTGGAGTTTTTTTTTCTTGTCCTGTGTATTGGCACCTCCGTACCAGGCAGTGATGCAGCCAGCCACGATGTTCTCCAAGGTACACGTAAACGTTTTTGAGAGTCTTCGGTGATGTACCAAATCTCCTCAAGCACCTCACAAAGGATAGTCACTGGCAAGCCACCGTAGTGATTGCATTGGCATGGAGGCTCCAGGACAGATCCTCGGAGATGTTAACACCCGGGAATTTGAAATTCTTGACCCTCTTCACTATTGAGCCCTCAGTGAGGACTGGGCCATATTCCCCTGACTTCCTCCTAAAGTCCACAATCATCTCCTTGGTCTTGCCAGTGTTGAGCTCAAGATTGTTGGCATGACACCACTCAACCACCTATCACCCTCTCGAATGCTTCCTCAACTGGTGTCATCAGCAAATTTGTATGTAGCATTGGACTTGTGCTTGGCCACACTGTTATGGGTGCATAATGAGTAGAGCAGTGGGCTAAGCACCCATCCTTGAGGTGCACCTCTGTTGATAAAAATAAACGTAAAGGTTCCATTATTGTCTCATAATACTACATTAGAATTTTACATACATGAAATTTTTTAACTTTGTCTACCATAAGGAAGACAGAGTTGCCACTTTCTCCAGCGACCCTCACAGAGGGGAAGCCCTAGCAAAGAACAAACTCATGACCCCAGGTTTACAAGTCCAGTGCTCTAACCACTGAGCTATCAAAGCCTCAGATCCCATCACACATAATCAGTGAGGAAGAGACATTGTTTCCAATTTGTACTGACTGCGATCTTCCAATGAGGAAGTCAAGGATCCAGTTGCAGAGGCCCAGAGTTTGAAGCTTCTTGACCAGCTCTGAGGGAATAATGGTGTTTAAGGCTGAGCTGTAGTCGATGAAGAGCAATGTATGGATGAGATGGAGTTTTCATAATGATCCAGAGCTGAGTGGAGAGCCATCTGCTGCAGAGCAATTGTGACATTAGGCAATTTGCAGTGGAATCGAGTCCTTTGCTTAGGTACATGTTAATTCTGGCCATGACCAGCCTCTCAAAGCAACACATTAGAAATTAGTGCTACAGAGCAATAGTGGTTGAAGCAGCTCACACTACTCATCTTGGATGATTGATGCCCTTTTGAAGCTGGTGGGAACCTCTAACTGCAGCAATGAGAGTTTGAAAATGTCCACGAACACTGATTAATGAAGCCAAGCATATGTTACCAACATATTTTGCTTGCGATAAATTGTCATTGGCCCATTTCCTTTGGAGTGATGAAATCGTGCACATAACGAGTCAATTAGGTATGATTAAAACAGTAGTTTTTAAACTTTTTCTTTCCACTCATATACCACCTTAAGCAATCCCTTACTAATCACAGAGCACCTATGGCATAGGGAATAATTAAAATAGGATGTGAGTGGAAAGAAAAAGATTGAGAACCACTTTATGTTCCACAACTGGTAGTTTGCAGCTGACCCCATTGTTTCAGGCTAGATCTCAAGCAAAGATGACACAGAGTAAAGGAAAGACACAGAGAGTCTGGTGTCATGGTAATGACAATGGCAATGAAATGAAGGAACTGGTTATTGATCTCAGGAAATTGAGCGTAGTACACATCCCAGCATGTCTCAACGGTGCTGAGGTGAAGATAGAACATAGAACATTGCAGCACAGTATTGTGTTGTGCTACCAACAAATTAAACCCTCCTTACCATTTTTCATATGTAGCTGTCTTAGAGTCTCTTAAATGCCTCTATTGTTCCAGCCTTTTTCACCACCCCTAACAATGCATTCCAGGCACCACAACCATCTGTGTAAAAGAAATAGCTCAAATGTCTTCCCTAAAATATCCCCCTTTCACTTGTGCAGATGTTCACAGGTGTTTGGGAATAAAGTCTACCTTATCCATGCCTATCATACCCTGTAGACATCTATTAAGTCACTTCTCATCCTTCCTGTCTCCAAAGAGAAAATCCCTTCTCTGCTAACCTTGTCTAATAAGACATATGTTCCAATCCAGACAACATCCTGGTAAATCTCCTCTGCACCCTCTCCATAGCTTCCACATCCTTCCTATAATGAGATGAGCAGAATTGAACACAATATTCCAAGTGTGGTCTCACTAGAGATTTATCAAGTTGCAACATTACCTGTATCTAGACTGTGCTTACAGCGATTGGCTGAGAGCTAAGCCACGCCTATTGTCTGGGCCTTAAAGGGTTGTGTCCCTAGCCAGGTCGGATCATTCCGGACTGGTCGGCCACCTGTGAAGAGCTCCTGTCTTTTGGTAATAAAAGCCTTGGTTTGGATCAACAAGTCTTTGATTCTTTCGACGAGCTCTACAACCGATTAATAGGTGTAGAGCCGCTGGTTGAACCCATGGATCCAGCTGTGGATGTAGTATAGGAGGTGTCCACTGCAGGCCATGGCCGGCGAGGTCCAGAGCAGAGGCAGTAAGAGGACAAGTTGCCGCTGATATCTCCGCATTGAGATGAGGATGGTGCATAGGAAATTAGCTTGCATTTATATTGTGGAACTTAAACATCCCACACATCTCCAACAGCATGGACTCCCCAGTGGCCAACACTTTCCATTCCACACATGCCCTTGGGTACAGTCAAACTGAAGCAACCCACAAATTGGAAGAATAATACCTTGTATTGCATCTGGGCACTATCTGAACTGACAGCTATAACATTGAATTCTCCAGTTTCTGTTAACTCTCTCTCCTGAGCCTCTCTCTTTTACTATCACCCTTTGTCTCCTTTCCTTCCTTATTCCTTCCTTAAGAAGTGATCGGGAGAGAGAGCTACCTTCTCTCTCTCCTGATCACTTCTTAGTTTTTTTCTCTTTTACCCTCCAACCTGTATCCACCTGAGACCTCTTGCCTGTTGGAACATACTCCTCCCTCTGCCCCTTCCTTTCTCCTTTCCTCTTCCCACCACCGTCCCCTCACCTTTTTATTCAGGCACCTTCCTGTTTTTGCTCCAATCTTGATGAAGGGCTCAGGCCTTTACCCTTTACTTCCTAAAGATGGGGCATGACCTGCTGAGTTTCTCCAGCACTGGGCAGCATAGCAGCCAGCACAATGCCTTTATAGTGCCAGCAATTGGGACTGGACCTGGGCTCGATTCCTGTGCTGTATGTAGGGAGTTTTTATGTTCTCCCCGTGTCTTAGTGGGTTTTCTCCAAGGACTTCGATTTCCTCCCACCCTTTAAAAATGCACCTGGGTATAAAGTTCATAGGGTGTAAATTGAGCGGTATGGAATTGTAGGGTCAAAATGGCCTGTAACAGTGCTGAATGTCTAAATGTAAAATTTAGTACATTTGTATATTGCACTCAGGCCCAGCATCTGCAGAATTACTTGTTTAACTCCACTTTACTTCTCTATAGGGAAAACTGATAATTTCAACATTAAACTGTGTAAGCAAATATTGTCAAATTATCAAAACGTATCAGCCTGAATGATGTTTTTAATTTCTCTGTTCTTTTGAAGGAGTATCATTGAATGTCACCCAGGAAGGTGTTGTCTGAACATAAAGGGAATGGGTTGCTCAATCAAGTTTAGCTATTTTCTTCAGCCTTTAATATTTATAGCCTTATGCTTGAAGATCATACATGATGTAAACACATTCCTTCCTGAAGTTTCAACAGGCCTGCAATTCTCAAGGAAAGACGCAGCCCTGTGATATCACCATGATCTGACAGGTATTCAAAGGATGATCTCACATTTCCTAAGGTAATTTGGCACATCTATGGCATCACTAATCCCTACGCTGAACTAAAATAGAGTTGTGATGACTAGAATTCCTCATCTCTTTTTGCAAACTATGCATGTCAGCCGACTGAGGCTTAAAAATAACCAAATTTATTTTGGATTTGCATTAGGCCAATACTCGCTCTCATGAAGACAATTGTGATATTAGTGACGGCCACCATTCTTGCTAAGTCGCACTTTTGACAGTTGGGGTTGGCTATGAAAAGGGACACTCCCAATGTCAATAAGTTCAGATGCTTTCAGTCAACTAAAAACCTTAGCTAGTTTTGGAGAGAAAGTTGTGCCTAATGCTGCAACAAGAATTAGGGAAGGAGAAAGAAGAAAATAATCAATCTCGCACCTCTTGTTCCCAGATAAGAAGTAAATCAGCAAAAGGACACTGAGATCTGGTCATATTAAGTCATCACAAGGCTGTGGACCATAGATTTCTATGTTCTATGGTTTATATTTTATGTTTTATGTTCTGTCAACAGAATCACAGATGGCGTACAAGGGGGAGATAGATCAGCTAGTTGATTGGGGTTTCAACAACAACCTTGCACTCAACATTAGCAAAACCAAGGAGATGATTGTGAACTTCAGGAGGAAACCAGGAGAAAATGAACATCATCAAGGGGTCAACAGTGGAGACAAGAGCTTCAAATTCTTGTGTGTCAGTATCTCTGAGGATCTGTTCTGGAGCCTCCACATCGATGCAATCATAAAGAAGGCCCACCTGCGACTATACGTTGTGAGGTGTTTGAGGACATTCGGTATGTGTACAAAGACTCTCGAAAGCTTCCAAGAAAAAACTCCCGAGGGTTGTTAACTCAGTGTATGACATCATTGGCACTTCACTCCATTGAGGACATCTACAAGAGGCGGTGTCTTAAGAAAGCAGAATCTATCCTCAAAGACCCCCATCACCCGGGCCATGTCCGTTTCACTCTGTTACCATGTGGGAAAAGGTACAGGAGCCTGAAGAAGACCACTCACCAACACAAGGACTGCTTCTTCCCCACTGCCATCCAATCCCTGAATGAACAATGGACCACAGACACTGCTTTACTTTGACATCTTTATAAGGTGGTTTATATAATGTTTGCTCCATGAATTTTATTACATGTTTATGACAATATATTCTGATTCTGATTCTGCTTCTGTCTCCTATTGTTAGCCAAGACTAAACAAGATATTTTAAGCAAGGGTAGTTTGCAAATGGCAGAGTGGCATAGAGTGGCTGCTGCTTCTCAGTTCCAGTTTGTCGAGTTCAGTCCTGCCATCCTATCCTCCAGTCCTGTCTATATGCAGATGCTGGACTCAGGAGCAATGAAACCATCTGCTGGAAGAACTCAGCAGGTTAAGCAGCATGGGTAGAGAAAAAGAATGGTCGATGTTTGAATCGAATCTACCTCATCAACCCTCCAAACCAAAGGAAATTATATCTTAAATGGCTGACCTGTTATCATAAAGCAGTGAGACTCACCTCTCTCTCTGCCCCCCCTCCCCCCACAAACCCCTCCCCAAATCTAAATTCTTCTACCAGAAGAAATATCCACCCCGTCAATACACTTCAGGTTTTAAGGTTAGACACGCAGCATAATAACAAGCTCTTACATCCCATGAGCCCCATCATCCCTATATGCATCAATTATCCTACAATCCCTGTCTGTTTTTGGAGGGTGGAAGGAACCTGGAACACATGCAGGAAGCCCATCCAGACACGAGCACAAAGAAACGACAGCGCTGGATTCTAACCCAGGTTGATGGTGCTATAAAAGCGTTGCACTAACTGCTACACCAACCATGAAAGTCCCCTCTCATTCTTCTCAACTTTAGCCTGTCCTAACATTTCTGATAAAATAACCCATCTCTTCCAGCTATTAGCATAGCTAGAGAGCATAAAATTAAAGAGCAGAGATTTAAGGTAAAAAAAAAATTAAAGAGATCTAAGGGATCACATTTTTACACAGAGAGTGGTACGTATATGGTAGATGGTACAAGTTGCCAGGAGGTGGTATAAACTGGTAAAATTACAACATTTCAACGATATTTGGACACGTGCGTGAATAGAAAAAGTTTAGGAGGATGTGGGACAAGCTCAGTTAGACAACATGGTCAGTATGGATGAGTTGGGCTGAAGGGCTTGTTTCCATGCTGTGCAGCTCATCTGTGGACATGGTGACTCTGCAGTCTCAGTCTGGAAGTGCAGAGTCTAGCACAATAGGGGCACTGGAAGTCCATTATAATAACTGTGGCTGGTGTTTGTGACACTGTTCACAGTTTTCCATCAGTTTTGGCAGCTCCTATCTTCAAAACTGGTGTAGGTTTCATAACACAGGGCTCGCCAATGGGATCTGACAGCAGCCGCAGCTTCTAGTTCTCTTGTTTGGATGTCACAGTAATGTAGGGTTTCCTTCACAGTGTCTTTATAGCACTAGCCTGCACAACCTTGAGGTCTCCTTCCGGTCTGCAGTTCACCATAGAATGGCTGGCGAGGCATATGGTGGTCGTCTATTCTGATGACATGTCCCACCCACCACCTATGGGCTCTGATGATCAGGGGCTCAATGCTGGTGGACTTCACTCGACCCAAGACTGTCAGGTTGGAGACATGGTCTTGCCAATGGATATCAAGGATGGCACGCATGTGGAATTTCTCCCGTTATTTGATGTGATGGCTGTACAGAGTCCAGGTGTCATATCCATATAGGAGAGAAGGGATGACCACAGCTCAGTAGTCTTTCAGCTTTGTGGAGATGCAGATGTTGTGTTGATTGAGCAATGTGAAAACGGCCTCCCCAGAGCCTGCTGATCCTGGAGTCAATTTCTTTGTTCAAAGACCCATCACTTGAGATGATGCTCTGCAAGTATTTGAAACTGTTTACATTTGTCAGCTGCGTGTCGTCAACAGTGATTTTTGGTCTATGGTGTTGGTGTTTGGCCTGATGGAGTACTTCAGTTTTGTTCAGGTTGATGGTCAGGCCAAAGTGCGTAGCCGCATCTGAGAATTTGTTCAGCATTAACTGTAGATCACTGTCTTTGTGATCCAAGAGCGTACAGTCATCAGCCAAAATGCTTCATCAAGGCTCCAGCCTGCATTGTTGGTTATGTATTTTTATCTTTGCTATATAAAAGACACTGTTCGACCTGATGAGTTGCCCCAGCATTGTGTTTTTACATCAACCAATGTGTCCGCAGACTTCATGTTTTATTTCCATATTAAAAGACTCATCCCACCCTGGCTGAACTCTCTTCATTCACTCTTGTTAGGAAGAATTTTCAGAAATATCTGATCACTCACTGCCAGACTGAAGGCAGTTTACTTCCTGTCATTATTAAACTCCTGAATGAACATCACACTACTGAAATCATGGTTGCCTGTGCTAAGCACTAACTGATCTCTCTCTGTAACTGACCTCAAAGGTGTATGATCCAGTGATCATTGGGGGATCAGGTGGAGAGGGTGAGAAAATTTAAGTTCTTGGGAGTCACTATCTCAGAGGATCTTTCATGGACCCCACACACTAATGGCATCGTGAAGAAAGCACATCAGCGCCTCCACTTCCTCAGGAGTTTGTGGTGGTTTGGTATGATATCAGAAATGTTGGGAAAATTTCTATAGAGGTGTGGTGGTAAATGTGCTGACCGGCTGCATCCCAGTCTGGTATGGGGACACCAAAACCTCTGAGTGTAAAGCCCTACAAAAGGCAATAGACACCACCCAGGATATCACAGGCAAAGCCCTCTCCACCATCAAGAGCATCTACAGGGGACGCAGCAGCAATCATGAAGGATCCACACCACCCAGCACATGTTCTCTTAGGTTCAGGAACAGCTCCTACCCCTTCACCATCAGGGCAGCTTCTTTCCTGCTTTGTTTTCATTATACTATTCCCTGCATTTTTTGATTTGGTGTGAAACTACACCCTGCACTCTTGTTTTATTTTTTCACCGTCAGCCATACGTAAATATGTATTGACTTGCCTGAAATTCAGACTTTTATATTTTGCTGTCAGTACAGGCAGCAATAAATCATTAAATTTAAACTCCAACAATAGTTACCAAACAGATCCATGCAACAGTTGTCTTTTAGCTCCCCCAGCAATACACAACAAAATTCCCACAGATTTCCTCGCTGCTGGCTGGGCCTGTTTTTTTAGGGACATCCCAATCCCTCTGCAATCCCTCAGCATTTGAATAATATGTATTCTTTTTTGCTATTTTACCTACCAAAATTTCTGCTTTTCTCCTCTTCTGAGCAAGAAGTAACGGGAGGGCAATGGTTGACGGGAAAGATTTAAAGGGGTCCTGGAGGTCAGGTCTTTACCCCAGAGGGTGGATGATCGATGGAATGAGCTGCCAGAGGAGGTGGTAGAGTCAGGGATAATTAAAAGACATTCAGAGATGGGACAGCCACAGAGGAGTATGAGCCAAATGAGATTCATTTTTTTAAAAATGGCAGCGAACCCAGAAGTGTGGGTAGTGGTGACATAGAGCTGCTCCGCAGTGTCTTACTGCCCAGTCCCTGCCCAGTCCTGATGCCAATGGATCTGTACAGACTTTAAACTGCCTGTTAAAGGAGCTGACTGTGCTTTTTATTTCCTAAATGCTGCATCTACAGTGATCTTTCACATGATGACAGCACCTGTGCTGAGCAGAGTACCAAGGGGAGCAACGGGCCGGTGCTGATCACCAGCAACAGGAGAACATTCCACTGCTCCATTGAGAAGGGAAAGCATAGGAGGTGACCCTACAGAGAAGGTGACCATGGCAGCGGATCAATGAGGGGCTCCGTGGCTAAAGGACCCAAACCAGGTTACAGGCTGCTGGTGACTTGCGGTGGAAGGATCCACAGTTGGAGACTGACAAATGGGAACCAATTATTTGAACTGGAATTCGAGAGGGTGATGAAGAACAAGAGGGGCTCCTGAATGGCTTCAGGCGCCGAAGGCTTCCTGATCGAATCGGAGGTGTGGATCTGGAGCTTGGGATGCCAATGGCTTCACAGCCGTCAATGCAGCTGCTGTAGCTACAGGAGCACTGGAGGTGAATCCACGGACACTCAGTGCCTGTGAAGGGAGTCGCTTTTTCCTCTCTTTCCCTTATTGTACAGGGTGGCAGGTAATGCTCAGGGCGACTCTGAAGTGAAGTGTATGATGTATATTACATTTTTAAGCATTATTACATGACAGTAAAAGGTACCTTAAACCTTGTATATAGATGGGCATCTTGGGCTGCATGGATAAGTTGGGCCAAAGGGTCGATTTCTGTGCTGTATGGCTCTTCAAATTTAAAACTGATAATTTCACATTTTCCCACATTCTGCTCCATTTACCAGTTCTTTGTCCACTCACCTGTTGCTTTATAACCACGTTGCTTTTCCACCAATATCTGTAACATTAACAAATTTAGAAAGAAGACCTCTGAGCTTTTTAATCCAAATTATTTATGTAAATTATAAATGACAGCATTGTTCATGGTTTATAAATGATAGCATTCAGCCCTGTAATTCATTGTTATATCTTCCATACTCTGTTTCTTAATAGGGCCAAAATGATCAAAGCAACTTATTTAATCCAATGCAATTAGGGATGGGTAATAAATATTTACAAGGCCCAGATCCAGATTTTTTTTAATGTAAAGATCATGACCCCCATTTGAACTACCTGTCACACAGTTCTGGAGTACAATCTTATGATCTGATGCAGTCTTTACAACTGATAAGGGCAATTATGTGGTACCATCCCTGTTCAGAAATGACACAGCAAACTTTGGTGCATATGACATTCCAATAATAAGTCAACACCACCCTTTCTCATGCTGCTGTGATATGTTGTGATATGCACGCACGAAAAACTAGTCTGGCTGCTACAAATTCTCCTAAAACTCTGCTGAGTGAGAGGGAAATTACGATCCTCACTGCCAGGTTTAGAAGTGCCGGGTTCTCCTCCCTGGATTTTTAATGGATTTTGTCAAATGCCAAAGAGCACATGCATTTTACATCTTAGATCTTATCTGTACCACACCTCTGAGTGAAGGTATCTACTTTTCCGTTGGCAGAATGCAAGAGAAGCTCCTTGTAAATGACAGTCAGGCTTGCAGCTTGCCACTATTTATTACCTCGTAGATGCGCACAGAGGCAAACTATAAAAGCACGTGAGGGAAAAAAAATGAAGGGGAGACGGGCTGATAAGTTTTGATGACACTTGACAAAGGTCGTGGCCAACGTGAAGCATAAACACCAGCGTGGGTTAAATGGATTGTTTCTACATGGAGTAATTTGATTCACAAGCTCTTGACAGAGCTCCTTGCATTTTATGCTTCATTTCCAGATTTCTTTGTTCACTGCAAATTGCGAAAGTATTTCAAGAAAAATTTTACTTGTTCATTATTTTAGAGTTAGAAGGGCAGATTATGGGAAGTTTTTACATGATTGCATCGGAGATGGACTGACAGCTCCAATGTTACCATGAGATCATTTGATAAACCATTTGATAAACCATTTGGCTCAAATTCCTGCAGTTGTTCCAAATGTTGGTTCATTGACACCCACCTGAGGGCAATAAATAATCCTTACAAATGTTCTGTTAAAAATGACATTGAGTCACAATGGCGATCTGGCTTCAATATGGCAGCTCTTGTCTCCTCTCACAGCACAGGACTCAGTCCAGCATTGCCCCAACCCCACCCCCACTCCCAACTGATGAGTGGTCAGGAAAGCAGATCACCCCTAGGAGCAGAAAGTGTCCCAGCCAAATTCTAAATCTCAGAAGTGAAGAGTTTCAGTCACAAATCTACAGCCTTATTGTCCTCATCCAGATTTTATTCCAGGGAGCCCCAGCAATTCCTTAAGTGTGACCTCCTTCAAGAAGTCAGAACAAACCCAATTTGGGTGAGTACAGAAGGTTCTACTCCTTGTTGGCCAAATGGAAAGCCATTGCTGGCAGTCTCACAGAAGAGCTGTTCCCCAGATTCTGTCTGGTTAGAGGCACAAGTGGACATTTTCTTCACTTTACAACTCCCAGAAAAATGCAGGGATCAGCATTAACATGGAGTTTTTTTTTAAAATCTCACGAGGGTCTTTGACCATTGACTCCATCAATAAGGAGATACTGTGGAACATCCTTCCTCAAATTCAGTTGCCTACATTTTACATTTGCTTTTTTGGGGCATGCAAACCATGATAGTACCCAGTTAATCTTCAGCAAACCCAATCTGAGAAGGCTAGTATTTTCTGATGAAGGGTTATTGCCCAAAATATTGACTTTCATGGATAGTGTCTGATCCATTGAGTTCCTCCGGTGATTTGTCTGTTCAGTCCTGAGGGGCTGCCTAAGAAGAAGATAATATGCCTGATTGAAAGAGAGATGCTATTTCTCTAGTTTACCAAGAGCTTTATTGGAACAAATTTAGAGTGCAAGGATTATAAATTGGTCATGATCAGAGAGCTTTAGAGTACAGAAACATGCCCTGTGATCCAATATGTCCATGTTGACAAAGTTGTCTACCCCAAATTAGTCTCATTTACATGCATTCAGCCTATATTCTTCTGAACCAGCCATCGCAACTAAGGGCTACAGCACATTTAAGTAAAAACTTGGTTTTCTTTTCACCCTCATGGAGTATATATATTTGTAATGTTTTTTAGGTGGTCAGTAGCAGGAATAGAATGGCTGCTCTCAATTATTTCTACTCATGCATCTGTCTAAATATCTCTTAAACATTATAAATGTACCCTCATCTCTCACTTCCTCTGGCAGTTCATTGTATATATCCACCACACTATGAGAAAAAGGTGCTTCTCAGCTGCCTTTTACATTTTTCTCCATTCACTGAAAGTTGATGCCTTCTTCCTTTAGATATCCCAACCCTGGAAATAAGACATTGACGGTGGACCAGGTTAGCTAGTCGATGAATGAATAGGAGTAGTTAAAGAGAGAGAACAGAGTCAAAAGAATGGAGACATGCAGGAGACTGCAGTTGCTGGGATAAAATGTTGCCTGCTGTGGTGCACTGTTAGCCAGAATGAGACACACACAAAGATAAAGACTGTACAACAGGCTTTGATCCACAAAGACTTCCACAGAGCCAGGCTGGCTGTGGCTGCAGCAACTCTGAGTGAGGCCTCGGGAGACCGGCGCAGGCTTATGTCCCTGAGGGTGATTGACACCTGACCGAGTGGGGCTTGATCCATTCAGGCCGACTGATTGACAGCTGGCCAGGTGTTGTCCTGTCCCCTTACACAGGTACAGAGGTTGCCCCCTGCAGTAGGCCGGTGGTGTACCACCACATTCACCCCCTTCTTTAAAATTGTCCCAGAGTGGGGGGGCAGTAACAAGGAATTGCACCCACTATGTACATAGAATATTTACAGGTTGAGATGACTCGGCGGCTGCCAGGGTCTCTGTGACCGTCATAGGACTGGGTCCTGGTCAATGGTCAGAGAGGAAGTGGGGGGACTGGTGGCAGGGGTGTGTGTGGCTGGTGTGGTGCTGTGCAGAGGGGTGGCTGGGGGGGGCGGGGTCGACGTATGTGGGTCATATTGGATGGGTGGGGGGACAGGTTCGTCTCCTAAGGCTGAAGCGGGCCCTTGGTGGCAAGGAGACCCTGCGTGCCCCATAGCTGCCTGGGGACGGGAATGTATGCCCGGTCAGCGTTGTCCTGGGTTGGAAGGTAGTGTGGTGTGGTGGATGCTCCTGCTGGCGCCAAGTCCCTGGTTGAGACGGTGTCCTCCCTGCCACTGCAGAACCTAACGTAAGCGTAGTTATGGTTTGCATGAAGGAGGAAAATCTGCTCTACCAGGGCTTCGGCATATTATCTTTGGCAGAAGCACCAGTCCCGGGGACATGAGCCATGCTGGGAGGGACATTCCAGTCGCCGACCTCCTGGGGAAAGAGAACAGACGTTCATGAGGGGTCTCGTTGGTAGCTGTGCACAGCAGTGACCAAATGGCATGGATCGCCTTGGGCAGGGCGTCCTTCCAGTACTCAACGGCCCACCCTTTTGACCTGAGAGCCAGGAGGACTGCCTTCCAAGACTACCCCATTCTCGCATTCCATTTGCCCATTGCATCTCGGGTTATAGCTTGTTGTGCGATTGGTCGCAATGCCCCTTGCCATCAAATACTGGCGCAGCTCGTCGCTCATGAAACTAGATCCCCCCAGTCGCTGTGGATGAAGGCAGGGTAGCCAAACATGGTGAAAATCTGCCCCGAGGCCCTGATGACAGTGGCCATGGAGGTGTCCGGACAAGGGATGGCGAAAGGGAAGCGTGAGTACTACCGTGAGGAAGTAGACATATCGGTTTGTGGAAGGCAGGGGCCCTTTGATGTCCATGCCGAGACACTCGAAAGGCCAAGGAGCCTTTACAACGTGGGCCTGGGGGGTGGGGTGGAAGAAGCGGGGTTTACACTCTGCACAGACCCAACAGGCCTCGGTCATGTCCCTGACGTCCCTGATGGTGTACGGCAGGTTTCGGGACTTAATGAAATGGTACAACCGGGTGATGCCCGGATGGCAGAGGGACTCATGCAATGCCTGCAACCTGTCGTCATGCATAGATGCGCAGATGCGAGAGAGGGCATCACGGGAGTCGTTAAACTTCCAGGGGCGGTACTGGATGTCATAGCTGTAAGTTGTCAGCTTGACTCTCCAGCGCAGGATCTTGTTGTTCTTGATCTTGCTCTTGTGGGTAGTATTAAACATGAACGCGATGGCCTGCTGGTCTGTGAGGAGGGTGAATCCCCTGGCGGCCAGGTAGTGGCGCCAGTGGCGGACCACTTCCACAATCACCTGGGCCTCCTTTTCAATGGTGGAGTGCCCTAGCTCGGACCAATGGAGGCTCCTGGAGTAGAAGACAATGGGGCACCCCCTTTGGTTGAGGGTAGCAGCGAGGGCCACCTCGGAGGCATCGCTTTCCACCTGGAAGGGGGAGTCCTCATCCACAGCCTGCATCGTGGCGTCCGCGATGTCTTGCCTGATGCGGGTGACGGCTGCCTGCGCCCCAGGTGGGAGGGGAAAGTTGTGGCTTGGGCCAATGGGCGGACCTTGTCCAAGAAGCGAGGGATGCACTGCGAGTAATAAGAGAATAGGCCCAGGCACCTGCAGAGGGCCTTTAGTGTGCGGGGGAGGGGTAACTCCATTAATGGGTGCATCCTTTCCGGATCTGGGCCAACGACTCCATGGGCCACCATGTACACCAGGATGGTGAGGCAGGTCGTGCTGAACACACACTTCTCCTTGTTGTAAGTGAGGTTCAGCTCTGCGGCATTCTGGTTGGAATTTTTCTAGGTTAGCATCGTGGTCCTGCTGGTCACAGCCGCAGATAGTGACGTTATCCAGATATGGGAATGTCACTTTCAGCTTGTGCCGGTCTACCATGCGATCCACCTCACACTGGAAGACGGAGACCCCATTCGTGACCCCAAAAGGAACCCAGCGGAATTGGATCAGGCGCCCGTCTGCCTCAAAGGTGGTGTAGGGCTTGTCCTTTGGGTGGATAGGGATTTGTTGATACGCCAACTTCAGATCAATTGTAGAGAAAACCCGGTAGCAGGCTATCTCAATGACCATGTCGGCGATCCTCGGCAGGGGGTAGGCATCCAGCTGGGTATACCGATTAATGGTCTGGCTGTAATCCATGACCATCCTCCCCCTTTGACCACCAGGACTTGGGCTCTCCAAAGGCTGTTACTGGGCTCTATAACATCTTCCGCCAGGAGTTGCCGCACCTCCACCTTGATGAAGTCCTTGTCTGCAGCGCAATAGCGCCTACTTCTGGCGGCGATTGGCTTGCAGCCTAGCACAAGATGTGGAAAGAGAGCCGGTGGGGTGATACGCAGTGTGGAGAGGCTGTAGGTTGGCCGGGGCTGGTAGGTTGGTGTGCTGTGCAATGTGAGTGGAGGTTGGGGCCCCCCCAAAGGCAAGGATGACACTCTGCAGGTGGCACTGGAAATCCAGGCCCAGGAGGAGTGGTGCGCAGAGTTTGGGCATGACCAAGAGCCTGAATCCTGTGTAAGTCTCCCCTCCCACCGTTATATCAACCGAGCAGTGCCCGAGGGTACCAACAGTCTTATCCTTGGAGGCGATGGCAGTTGAGCAGGTGGTGGGGTGGACCTTTAACCTTAGGGAGTGGACCATGCTCTGGTGAATGAAGCTCTCAGTGCTGCCACTGTCCAACAGGCACTTTGTTACCTGCCCGTGGACTCACACATCTATCATTGAGCACCCGACTTCGTGGGATGTCCCTGGTCAGCATGGTGGGGGCCAGGACCATCTCAGAGTCGGAGTCGTCATTATCTGGAGTGATGGGGAGCGTCGATAGGGCGGCCTGCTCATCTTCTGTGTTGACCACGTCGACGTCGGTCGTGAGGTGCAGCGTGCGATAGCATCCCGGATCAGCCTCTCGACCTCTTCTACACCTACCCCAGCTTCAGCCAGACATGGTTGGGCCAACTCTCGCATGTGTCCCCAGTAAGACTCAGCCGTCTCCCCGGATTGCTGGGCTCGGGTGTTGAGGAGGTACCTTGCACAGACCACATTCATGAGGGGCTTGTACAAGTTCTCAAGAGTGTCCATTGCGCTGTTGTACGTGGAGCAGCCTTGGGTTACCTGGAAGGTGTGGGGACCCAGTTTTGACCGAAGTAGGGCCAGCCTCTTCCGATCGGAGTCCAGGATGTCATCCTTGTGTGCCTTGACGATTGCCTCAACTGCATGCTGCCAGATCACGAAGCGTGTCTGGGCTTCTGGGTAGCGAGGGTTGACCTCGAGGCTCCCTGCGCACAGGAATTTTTCCATAGCCACTGTGGGAAAATTTTGTGGATTAAATTGTGGTGCACTATTAGCCAGAATCAGACACACACAAGGTAAAGACTGTACAACAGACTTTAATCCACAAAGACTTCCACAGAGCCAGGCTGGCTGTGGCTGCAGCAACTCTGAGTGAGGCCTCGGGAGGCTGGCGCAGGCTTAAATCCGGAGGGTGATTGACACCCGACCGGGTGGGACTTGATCCATTCAGGCCGACTGATTGACAGCCGGCCAGGTGTTGTCCTGTCCCCTCGCACTCCTGCAGGTACAGAGGTTGCCCCCTGCAGTAGGCTGGTGGTATATCACCACACCTGCTACTTTAAATCCTCAACACACTCCAACTCTGGGCTATCTGTCTGTGGACCCCTGTACTGTTACAATGAGGCCCAACACAAGTTTGAGGAACAACACCTCATCTTCCACCTGGACTTAATACTGAATTCTACAACTTCCATTCCCTTGATTTCTCTTTTATCAATTGCCAGTCTGTGACATTGGCTCAGCTTGTTTGTTTTTTTCGTTATTCTCTCTTCCCCAGGAGTGGAGATTATTCCCTGCCTGATCTGCTGGGTATGTTTTATTGTCCTGCATTTCACAACTCCTAAATTAATTGTCTGAAAATTAAGTTATACACAGGAGACAGGGTTGAGGGAGGGAGGACTGTCCTCCTCCTCCTACCACCCTGACCTATTCACATCGGTTTTACTTTCCTACATATCCGGTCTTGATAAAGAGTTTCAGCCCAGACGTTGACCATTCTTTTTCTCTCACTATGCGCTGAGTTCCTCCAGCAGGGTGTGTTCCAACATCCAGTCCCCTTAATGTCTCCATTCTTTTATCTATGTTCTTCTGTCGATGTTCTCAGTCCTTAACTGCTCCTATTCACTCATTGTCTAGCTAACCTTGTTTCCAGCATATTCCCATGGTATCCCAGATTTAACCTATTTGAGATATT
Source organism: Narcine bancroftii (assembly GCF_036971445.1). Lineage (NCBI taxonomy): Eukaryota > Metazoa > Chordata > Chondrichthyes > Torpediniformes > Narcinidae > Narcine > Narcine bancroftii. The sequence continues at coordinate 32,120,174 of NC_091471.1, forward strand.
CAGAATTAGAATTTATTGTTATAATGGTCACGAAATTCATTGTTTTGCACCTTCATCGCACTGCAATCATTATATAAACCACTGTAGCGGCGGCTACACCGCTAACTGAAGGATCGCACAACCAGACGGGTTGAGTTCAGTGAGCAAAAACTGATTTATTGCAGGCTGCCTGGCTGGTCTTATACTCCCAGCCTGGACCTGGCTGAGAACCGCACTGGGGGGCCCCAACATCACCGGGGCATCACCTGGGTCCCCAAGCGCGGGCTTCTGAGCCTGGTGCTGAGGTCAGGAGGAAACCCCCCGATGGCACCATTTTGGCCGGCTGCCCCGCCGCGTGCGTGACAAGCAGCCTAATGGTGTACCACTACACCACCTTACAAAATAAACAAAAATAGTGCAAAGAAAGAAAAAGTCAAAATAAGGCTGTGATTATTCAGGAATCAGATGGCAGAGGTGAAGAAGCTGTCCTTGTGCTGGTCAGTGCTTGTCTTCAGGCTCCTGTACCTTTTCCCCAAGGGTAGCAGAGTGAAGAGGGCATGGCAGAGTTGGGGTCAGAAGAGATCTAATCGGGGAGCCTTAGGATAGCCTTGAGGAAGGGGGCACAAACTGTCGTCCAAGATTTCATCCAGTGGAGGGAGAGCAGGTGCCATATCTCCCATGGACTTCCTTCGTCTCCATCCACCACACCGTCACTCTCCCTCCCTTCAGCATTTCAGACAAATGCATGTGCTCATAGAGCATGGAGACTGAAACCACGTGATTTGTTTTGGTGACACCCCCCCCGCTGATGGCATCACCCGGTGCAGTCAGCAACCCCCTAATGACGTGAGTGCTGCGGGTCGGTGGGTGGGGGGCACAAGCCCATTTAGGGGGGAGCATGGCCCATAATGCCAAGCCTGAGTCATGGCCTGGGTGATGGGGAGGGGGGGGTGGTCCTTGAGGATAGAGGCCTCTTGTAGATGTCCTCGATGGAGTGTAGACTGGTGCCCATGATGTTGCTGGCTGCATTAACAATCCTCTGGAGCTTTTTTTTGTACTGAGATTGGCATCTTCCCTCCTATTCCATCTTCTCTGCAGCTTATTGAGCTTCCTTTGTCTCCTTCCCAGTTCTTATGAAGGGTCTTTAACCTGAAAAATTAACTCTTTCTCTTCCCATAGGTGAGATTCATCCTCCTAAATATTCCCAGTGTCTCTATTTTGCCACGTTTGAATGTTTGGCTTTATCATGAGGCTTCGGTCTCATGTACAAAATTTGATGCTAAACCGATATCTGAAAATTGAATAAGCTCATTGGAGCAACATTTTACAGTAAAACCGCCAGTATCCCAATCTGGGGATTGGTAGATGCCAAATAAGTGAATTTTCCAGTTGCTTGAGATTGTATGTTGTGATTGATTGATTGATGAATGGAGCGGCATGGTTAGCATAGTGTTTAGCATAGTGTTTAGCACAACACTTTCATAGTGACAGCGATTGGGACTGGGGTTCTGCACTGTCTGTTCGGAGTTTGTACATTCTCCCTGTGTCTGGTTTCCTCCCACTGTTTGAAACATACCGGGGTTGTAGGTTAATTGGGTGTAATTGGGAGGCACAGACTCAAGGGCCAATAGGGCCACTTAACCGTCCTGAATGTCTGTATGTCTAAATTTAAATTTAAATTTATTCAACTTATCACTGGTGGGGATTGGGGGGGTGAGGGGGGGGGGCACCAATTTTAAACTTTTATGTTTTTTACCTATTTATATTCTGCAATTTTTTTGCCGGTTGCTTGAGGCTGCTGGTTGCTTGAATTCCAGATAACAGGGAGTTTGCTGTATTACGAGAATATTTGATGGAAATCATTGCTCTTCTGCCTCATTTCTCTCTCATGGACAAAACTTTGGCACTAAAATGCCGCAGGATTTTCTCATCACAGTTCTCCCGGGGGACAACCACAACCCACAGATAGTGTTTCCCTGGAGATTTCACCTTCCTCCGCAGAAAACATCCACAGAATTTTATCATGAGTCGACCTGCGGGATTTACAAATTTGCATTTAATGAGGTAGAAAGTGCATTAGAGTCTGTATTGATATTCAGCACAAAGTGGCAAACTTACATTTAAATCAAGAATTTGGAAGGCTTGCTGGATATCTGGGACAGAGGAGGAGGTGGAATCAGAGGAGAGAAAAGGAAAGGATGTGGTTGGCAGGGCACTGCGTAGCTTGGGTAGCTTAACACTACATCCTGTCACTCAATGTCCACATGGATACTGGAGCAGGATCAACATTTTAAAGCTTAGGTGAGGTTCTCACTCTTCCTCATTTCATCGCCTTCTTCTGCTTTACAAGCCTCAGGATTCTATGGACATACAAACATCCTCAAATCAGTCATTTTCATTTTAAACCAGGTAATTTCCTTTTAGGTCCTGTGTCACCTCTTTGTCTCACTATTTCACTCTCCTTCCATAAAATCTTACTTCTTCTCCCTCTGGCACTGATATATTGTTTCCCTCAATCTTTGAGAAGTAACCCCAAAATATTGTTAAAGTACATTTTCTAACTACAACTTGATGTGGCAATGATCCATGACTCAGATTGGCCAACGAAGGAGTGCACTGGAAGAACATCTTGGCTGCCCAATATACTCACTACCCATATACTCTGACTAATGCACTCTTTACATTAGTTACCATTTGCAAGTGGAGATATAGACAATGAAACCATTCAAGAAGCTAACTTCAACCATCTGGGGCTTTGCTCCCAGAAAATGAATGTGCAAATGCTAATTGTAATGAAACTACAAGAAACTGCAGAGTTTCTAACCTGAATGTGGCTTAGGCTATCACAAATACTGTCCTTCCATCCATCAGTACCATCATGTTGCTTTGGTAAAGCAGCCAACATCTTAAGAGTTTCATCCCACCCCAGCCACACTCTCTTCAACTTGCCTTGTTAAGAACAAGATTGACAGGTCTGAGATTAGGCACCATGAAATTTTCCATTATTATCACACTCTTGAATAAATCTCATAATAGAACAATTGTGTTGCCTTTGATCTGTACCAACAGATCTCTCTCTGTTACCCTATATTTCTGTACCATGTCTTACTTGTGATCTGATTGGTCTGCTGCCAAGACAAAATCTCTTTCATGGCATCTTTGGTACATCTGACAATAAACGTGAATAAGTTGCCTGTGCTGAATAATAAACGTAAGGAAACAATACATTAAAATGATTTTTTAAATATTAAGGTTATTCATTGCATTGGCTGACTAACTGATATACACATCATTCTCCTTCACTTCCTTACAATCTTTCTTTCTATAAGTTAGTTACCACTTGCACATGGAGACATAGCCCAATGAAACATCGCAGAACATGAAATGACATTGGACCCAGACAAGGACATACTGTGCTTCTCCTGAGGAGAAGGAAGAGCTCGAGAATCTCAACAACTAATAATATTGTTGTTCACATGTTTCATCCATGCTTAGATCCTTCCCTGATGGAATATAAGTGATGCAAGTTTTATTGGGTTAGTTGAAGGGAGCAGGCTTAAAGGTTCCTAAAGTTTTAATGGGTTAAATGGTCCATCCCAATCCGCATTTTCTTTGTTTTATTATAATTTATTTGGGTTTAATCAGGGAAAATCTTTTCCCATCAAACCCCCCCCCCCACAAAGTTTAATAATGTGCAACTTTTATTGCCAGAAATTCCACTTCAGGTCAATTGTGGCCACATGAAAATAAAGAAGCTGTCTAGGTGTGACCTGATGGTATCTGAGGATTCTACCTGCAAATTTTTAACCACATTGCCATTCTCCCCTTCCCACCTATTTCAATGAGTTGGCTGAGAGTTGGATAGTCAAATTATGTTTCATAATATGTAAGGTTTAAAATACTGCAGCTTTGGGGAAAAGTAGCATCACGTCCATTTCAGTTAGGCCGATTAGCATAACTATGGTGGTTGGCAAGATTCTAGAGTCCGTTATTAAGGATGAGGTTTCGGGCTACTTTGAAAGCAGAAGATAAAATAGGCTGAAGTCAGCATGATTTCCTTCAGGGGAGATCTTGCCTGACAAATCTGCTGGAAATTTTTTTGAGGAAATAATAAGCAGGACAGACGAAGGAGAGTCAGTGGATGTTGTTTGCTTGGATTTCCAGAAGGTCTTTGATAAGGGGATGCACATGAGGCTGCTAAACAAGATAGGAACTCAGTATTAAGTGAAAGGATAGAGGATTAGTTGACTGACAGAAAGCAAAGAGTGGCTGCTGGTGACAAGTTGTGTTTCGCAGGGCTTGGTCTTTGGTCCACTGCTTTCCACAGTAGATGTAAATAATTTAGCTGACAAAATTAATGGTTTTGCAGCCATGTTTTCAAATGAATCAATGATTACTGGAGGGGCGAGTCGAGTTGAGGAAGTGGGAAGTGTGTAGGGGGACTTGGATATGTTGGGAAAATGGACAAAGAAGCAGCAGATAGAATACAGTGTAGGAATGTGTATGGTCATGCATTCTGGTCGAAAGAGTTAAATGATTTTTAAAAAATTATAAGGTAGACTATATTTTAAAAGGGGAAAAAATTCACATAGCAGAGATGCATAGGGACTTGGCAGCCCATAAGCAAGATTCTCCAAGGTTAACGTGGGTTTAGTCCGTAGTAAGGAAGGCAAATGTAATGTTAGCATTCATTTTAAGAGGATGAAAAGGCGAAGATGTTCAGTTCTGCTCTCCTCATCGCAGGAAGGATGCAGAAGCATTGGAGAGGGTGCAGAGGATATTTAGCAGAATATTGCCTGGATTGGAGAGCATATCTTAAGGTTAACAGAGATAGGGCTTTTCTCTTTGGCGTGAAGGAGGATGAGAGGTGACTTAATAGAGATCTACAAGATTATGAGAGGAATAGATAGGGTGGACAGCCAGCACCTATTTTCCAGGGCGACCGTAGCAAATACCAGAGGACATAAGTTTTAGGTGAGAGGAGGAAAATTTAGGGGAGACGTCGGGGGTAATTTCTTTTTATACAGAGTGTAGTGGGTGCTTGGAATTCACTGCCAGGGGTGGTGATCAAGGCTGATACAATAAGAATATTTAATAGACAGACACATAGATGAAAGAAAAATAGAGGGTTACTGTGGTGTGAGGTAGGAAAGTTTTAGATTGTTGAATAAATTTATACAGGTCAGAACAATATTGTGGAGAAGAACATCTATGGGAAGTGTTGCATTGGAGGGCACCAGCAATCATCAAGGATCCACACCAGCTAGCACACACACTGATCTCACAGCTACCATCAGGAAAGAGGTGCCACAAGACTCACACCACCAGGTTCAGGAACAGCTGCTACCCTCCACCATCAGACTCCTCAACAACAAACTCAATCAGGGACTCATTTAAGGACTCTTAAATTTGCACTTTATTGATTTTTTTTCTTCTCTGTATTGCACAGATAATTTGTTTACACTTCTTTATTTGTTTTCATGAGCACATTGTGTACAGTTTTTTTTGTACTAGTAATAGGTGGTAATTCTGCCTCACCCACAAGGAAATGGATCTCAGGGTTGTATGTACTCTGACAATAAATCTGAAATTCTGAAATCAAATCTAGAGAAATAGGATGCAAGAGCAGGGATGTGTTGTTCAGGCTTTATAAGGCACTGTTGAGGCCTTACTTGGAGTATGGGGTACAGTTTTAGGCACCTTATTTAAGGAAGGATATCTTTCTTTTCTTTGGCTTGGCTTCGCAGATGAAAATTTATGGAGGGGTAATGTCCACGTCAGCTGCAGGTTCGTTTGTGGCTGACAAGTCCGATGCGGGACAGGCAGACACGGTTGCAGCGGTTGCAGGGGAAAATTGGTTGGTTGGGGTTGGGTGTTGGGTTTTTCCTCCTTTGTCTTTTGTCAGTGAGGTGGGCTCTGCGGTCTTCTTCAAAGGAGGTTGCTGCCCGCCGAACTGTGAGGCGCCAAGATGCACGGTTTGAGGTGATATCAGCCCACTGGCAGTGGTCAATGTGGCAGGCACCAAGAGATTTCTTTAGGCAGTCCTTGTACCTCTTCTTTGGTGCACCGCTGTCACGGTGGCCAGTGGAGAGCTCACCATATAACACAATCTTGGGAAGGCGATGGTCCTCCATTCTGGAGACGTGACCTACCCAGCGCAGTTGGATCTTCAGCAGCGTGGATTCGATGCTATCGACCTCTGCCATCTCGAGTACTTCGATGTTAGGGATGAAGTCGCTCCAATAAATGTTGAGGATGGAGCGGAGACAACGCTGGGGACTAGCATTGGTGATGATTCAAAGTAGATTTACAAGATTGATTCCTGGAATTATGGGATTAGCATCTGAAGAACATTTGAAGGCACTTGAACTGTATTCCTTAGAGTTCAGAAGAATGAGAGGGGGACCCCATCGGAGCATTTTGAATGTTTAAAGGCTTGGACATAGTAGATGTGGCAAAGTTGTTTCCCATGGTAGAGGAGTCAAGGACAAGAGGGCACAACTGCAGGATTGAGATACAGAGGAGTTTCTCTTGCCAGAGACTGGTGAACCTCTGGAATTTCCTGCCCCAGGCACTGTGGATCCAGGTTGTTGGGTGTATTGAAAACAGTGATTGATAGGTATCCGAATAGTCAGGATATCAAAGGTTATGGGGAGAAGGCAGGGGAGTGGGGATGAGTTGGAGAATAGTTCAGCTCATGCCAGATGGAATGCCAGAGTAGACTTGATGAGCTGAATAGCCTACCTCCTATATCTTATGGTGTAATGTAATGATGAGGCTTTACAAGGAGTATTGTGAGTAATTTTGGGCCCAGTATCTCCTGGCATTGGAAACGGCCCAGAGGAGGTTTACGACAATGATCCTAGGAATGAGGGTCAATGAATGAGAACAACTTGATGGCTCTTGGCCTGTTTTCACTGGAGTTTAGAAGGAGTAGGGGGATCTCATCAAGACCTACCAAATATTGAAAGAGTTGGATAGGTGGACGTGAAAAAGTTGTGTCCAGTGCCGGGAGAGTCTAGGATCAGAAGGCACAATCTCAGAATCAAAGGTCAGCCCTTTAGAACAGGCATGAGGAGAGGTTTTTTCATCCAAAGGTTTGCAGATGCATGGAATTGGTTGCCACTGACAACTGTGGATGCCAAGTCATTGGGTACATAGGAAGCAGAAGCTGATACATTCTTGATTAGTAAGGGTGTCAAAGGTTATGGCTGAATGGGATTGTGAGGAAAAATATGATTTGAATGGTAGAGCAGACTCAAGGTGCTGAATTGCCTAATTCTGCACTTAAGTCTTGTGGTCTTATTTCAGTGTTGAAAAATCATCAAAGTTTCACAGAGTCTATCAGAATTTATACTCTACGTAAGGCTGAATACACAACAAATTTGCCTTGTTGCTGTAGTTGATAGAGCGTCAGTTTGCCACAACATGAAAATCTTTAACTTTTGTCTACCGTAAGGAAGACAGTGAGTCATCACTTTGTCCAGCGGCCCTCTCAGAAACCTACAGCCCTTGATGTTCCTCAGCGGTCTCCCCTCCAAGTACTGACTAGGCCTGAGCCTGCTTAGCTTCTGAGATCAGATAATTCAGGCTATTAGGGCTTCTGTAGCTGTATTCGTCAATATGCTACTCAGTTTAGGTCACTGGGAAATGGATAATTTCTAAATAACCATTGATACCATCCTCTGACAAAGGCTGAAAAAGTGAAGCTATTTTATTTAGCAACCATCCCAAAAAATAATAGATAGAAGCATTTGAATGGCCTTCTATAAATTACCAATTTATTTTGTTTAAAAGACCGTGAAGCTTATGGAGTATTCTCAGTCTCCCTCAGCAATCTGGTTAATGTGTGCCCTGATTAATATGAAACTCATGGTCAGCCCATACAAAGGTGAGACAATGGGAGAAAGAGAGACTATGCTCGTATACACTTGGGTGTAGAACACAATGCATAGTGTCCTCTAGAAATGAAGGGATATCATAATGTAAGAGACGTGAGAGGCAATCTACATAGAAAATTCCCGCAGACTGCAACGAAAATAAATAATAAAGAAATTGTTTGTGCAGTGGGTGGCAAGGTTAGCAAGGTAGTTAATGCATTGCCGAAATAGCACTCGTGATCGAAACCCATGCTTTCTGTCAGGAGTTTTCCCGGGGGGCTCCAGTTTCCTCCCACCATTTGAAACATACTGGGGGTGTAGGTCAATTGGGTGCAATTAGACAGCACAGGCTCGTGGACCAAAAGGCCTTGTCTAAATTTAAATTTAAAGTACAAAATGTTAAAGGGCAAAACATAATACTATCTTTAATATCTATCAGTTACAAAAATGACTGTCACTAACATAGAGTTCCTTCCAAAGTAGAAATGTTAAAGATGCCTCAGATCCTCTCTCTCTTTCTCTTTCTCTCGTACCTCTCAAGTTTTGATGGTTCTTAAGTATGTAATTTTATCCCTGAATGATATCATTTTATGGGCTTCAAGCTTCTGTGAAGCCAGGAGTGAAAGTATTTTAAATTTATTACAGGTGTTCCTGCATTAAAAACATTCTGGATTTAACCCATTTGTGTTATGATTTCCTCGGCTACTTTCTTTTGAAAAACTGGATTAACTTGAATTGATTCATTGTCACTTCTGTCTGTAAATAATGAGACTCACTGCTGCCATATTCCCTGAGGTAGGATGTTGCCAGGACCCCATACCCTCTCTATCCTCCAGTGAAAAGTAAACATTTTTAATACTGGTCACTGCCCCCATTGCCTTGATGTGTCGTATTCAGCTGGGCCACACAAGGAAAGGCCGAGCAAAGTCCAAGACTGCTACCAACAGAAGTAGCAGCAATTCCTGCTGTTGGATGTCAGGAGCTCCTGAAAGAGAGTGGGAGGGGAGTTGTTGAGTAAAGGAGGAGGCAGTTGATAGGTGAGTGGGTCAGAGTATATGGGTGAGGAGGGAAAGAGTTGGTGATGGAGTTGTTGGGTTGGCAAGTGGAAGATGGCGATGTAGCGCAATTGATTAGACCTGACAGGCCAGAAGTCAAGATTAATAGGCTTTAATCACTATAAACTTACAGTCACATCTTACATGCTGTTGGCCTGATTCCAAGGCAGTACTGAGGGAGGGGGAATTGGGTGATACCGCTTTTATTAGGGATCCTGGAGGAGGAGGAGTTACAGTATTGGGGCGGGCCAACCAGTACAATGACTGCAATACAGTGTTAAGAGAGAGAGAGAGAGAGAGAGAGAGAGAGAGAGAGAGAGAGAGAGAGAGAGAGAGAGAGAGAGAGAGAGTGCTGTGGGGTCAGTGACTGGCATAGTGTAGGGGACAGAGATACTTCCTCTTCTTTCTCCTCCCCCTCATCCTCCTTCTCCTTCTCCTCATCCTTGTAATCCTTTTTATATTTTCCTTACTGATCTGTCCAGAATCTAATTGACCACTATACCTACACTCTATCCTTCTCTCTCTCTAAGACAAACCATTTTTCTTCTGTGTTATATTAAAATATTGATATTGATATTCTATTAAACTCCAATTAATTAAGATTAATATATTTAATCACTTGACAATCTGAATTATAATGTCAGTTGTTTTTTAATATTTTATTTTAATTTTTCCAAATTGTTAGTTGTTGATAATGTTTTGTTCCTGTAGTTATAATGTTCACATAAATGTAGCAAATGGTAATGCCATTTTTTCTTGCGTGAGTTATTTGGTTAATGGCTTACATGTTTTTCTATAACATTTTAATGACATTATTTTACATTACTGTTATATTTAGAAACTTGCTTCTTGAATCATTGTTGAATTTCTTCAGGGTCTGCATGCTGGGTACCTAAAAGCCTGATAGCACTGATGTTCTTTGAGGCATTGGTAGCACTTTTATATCTTCATCTGAAGGTCAGAGGTTTGAGACATTTCAAACTACTCTACTGTCCAATATAAGATGTTGTTTTTCACAGTGGAATCAAAAAAGAAAGGAATCCTCCTGCATTCCGGACATTAATCTGTCTATCAACATATTTTTGGTGGGGAGCTTCCTGTGCACAAATTAGCTGTTTGGTTTCCTACATTCCTACTGGATACCATAAAACTGTTTATATATAAATATTTTTCCTCATGTTCTTAATTGTTTCAAATAGATAGTCACTCATCAATGAATCTATAGGTGAGAAAGATGTTTCCCATTTCTTCCTGAACTTAGTTGTGACCATTTGATAGTGTTGAAAGTTGTCGAAGTTTACATAAGGATAGACAGGATGCAGAGTTGGGTGGAAAAGTGACAGATGGAGTTCAATCCAGATAAGTGTGAGGTGATATATTTTGGAAAGTCAAATCTGAAGACTGAGTACAGGGATCCAAATTCATGCATCGTTCAAAGTTGCTGCGCAGGTTGATAAGATAGTTAAGAAGGTCTATGCAATGCTGGGCTTCATAAGTAGGGGGATTGACTTCAAAGAGTCGAGAGGTCATGTTGAAACTCTACAAATCTCTGGTGGGTCCACACTTAGAATATTGTGTTCAGTTCTGGTCACCTCATTGGAGGAAGGTATGGAGAGGGTACAGAGAAGATTTACTAGGATGTTGCCTGGATTGGGAAATAAGGTTATGAAGCAAGGTTAGCAAGGCTTTTCTCATTTGAGGTGACTTAATGGAGGTCCGCAAGATCCTGAGAGGCAAAAATAAGGTAGACAGCCAATGCCTTTTCCCCAGGGTGAGAGTGGGAAACACCATAGGACATCTGTGCAAAGAGAAGGGAGGAAAGTTTAGGGGAGACATCAGGGGTAAAGTTTTTATACAGAGAGTGGTGGATGCCTGGAATGCCTTGCCAGGGATGGTGATGGAGGCTGGAACATTAGGGGCATTGAAGAAATTCTTAGACAGGCACATGGATGGAAGAAAAATAGAGGGTTACAGGGTAGGAAGGGTTTAGTATATTTTTGGTAAGTATAAAAGGTCGGCGCCACATCAAGGACTGAAAGGCCTAAATTATGCTGTGAAGTTCTATGCTCTATGTTTATTTCACCTCCATTCCCGAGTGCCACAAATAGATAACATAAATTCCTTGATGGCTCCAGTTTCTGTTCCAAGAAATGCTCCTCCTACCTGCTCTGGCTAACAGTAACAAATATCACAGAATGGGCACAGTTCACTTATCAGGCATGGAGAACCCAGAAGGGAAGCTTGCACTTCTCGCCAACCTTGAGTCACAGAAAAATCTGCTGGATTCTGCTTCTGCTGTCTCCAGCACTACAGCGCAAATAAAACAGGATAGATTGTAGTAAATGGATGTAGATAGTTATCAGAAAAAAAAATGCAGAACCTTCCTTGACATTGCATGCATTTGACTCGCCTCGCTTGATTTATTGCCACCCTTTCCAGCAGCACCCACATGCCGCGAATAAATAAATAAATAAATGAGCAATTCTCACTCTTCTGAGTTAAATTTTGGAGTTGGGAGAATGCCTTGAATGTGTGCTATATTTGAGAAAATGCTCATTCAGCCTGTCAGAAGAGTCAAGGGAAGTTAAATATTTTAAATATGTGATTCGAAAAATTCAAGTTGGCTTTATTCTACTTT